>NC_135781.1:1294582-1331987 GCF_028453695.1 Augochlora pura
TCGCTTTCTATTTTCCTTCCCCCGCTCTCCACGGCCCGGTTCACGAAACCTTGCGATACGTCTGCGAAGTTTTACGAGGAGGGTCGAGCTGCTGCGAAAAAGGGTGTAAAAATTGCGAAGCTGATGAATGAAATTCATTCCTGTCGTGTAATCTGGCAAATTGGTACGTTATTCGTAGCTATTAAATTCATATTAAAGCTTACTTTTAATATTGAATTTATTATTAATGTTGAAAGAGCGAAGCGATGGTTCATTTTCTGTTGGGTATAGGAATTTGTTATCAGGAATTTATATAAAGTTAAAACAGAAAATGTGAAGTGGTTGATACGATGGTTTCAAAGCGCGAATTCTCTATTTTTAGATAAGTATGTTAATATTTTATAAAAGAAAATTGTTAGTCGTTATAATCATAATATAAAGATACAAATGTGTGGAACAATTTTTTACCACGAGATCGAGAAACAGATATCCAAAATAATGTAACTTCGTTGGAAAAAAATCATACAGTCTCGCGGAAAGAAAACTATCATTTATTCTGTCTCTTTATATTATAATTATAATGGCCGACAATTTCTTTAATTAATTATTAGTATTACCTATTTATTCAACTATTACCTATTTATTCAACTATTACTATTACCTATTCATTTAATTATTACATATCCCATGTCACAAATATCTCAATCGCTCGTATCTCGCGTAACAAAAATTGCCGTACAAAAAATACTGCCACCGCGATGAACCTAAGCAGACACGTGACTATCTAAAAATTATCCACGAAGCTCGCCACATTTGTTATCATCACGGAAAAGCTAATATCCGGAGTTCCCAGTACCACCGTCGCGCGCTCGTCGTGTAACGAATACGAGACATTAAAACGTACGTGCTCCATTTTTGTCGCGTTCCGTACATCCTCCTGTCCCTCCGCGGTCGCCCTCCGGCGAGAACCTTCGTCCTCCCTTCGGTCCTACCTTCGGTCTTCTTCTGCCCGGGACCCGCCTCGAGGAAAACGTCCGCTTTTGTCCCAGCGGTTTCGCGCAAAAGAAATTGCTTACAACTACTTGACACGGCACCATTTTCGTCGCGTAACTTATGAACGTCGTTTCGGGCTATCTGCTCTCTCTCTCCGCCCCCGTCGCTCCTCTTGCTACCCCCTCCCCCCCCCCCGGGGACTCTTTCTTTCAAAAGAGTCGAGTCCCTTGGCCGAGCAACGGCGGGGCAAAACGTTCGATCCGTGTAATTGGATTAGAATGAGCTCGGGTAAACGGTGCAGACGCGACTCTTCTCTTGCTCGTCTCGGCGCTCCTCGGCTCGGCTCGATATTTTATCCCGCGTCCTCTTCGGTTCTTGCCCCCGGGGCACGCTTCTGGTTTGTATCGCGGCCACAGAGAGCCCCCGAAGTCGTTTCCCATACATCCACCTTGTCGGCCGCGGCACCCCCGGGGCAGGTCTCCCGTTTTTCCAGCTTGTTCCGTGGATGGAACGGCGCTGCGTCGGCCACTCGCGAACCAACGCGGACAAAGGATCGGCGAACTTTGACCGGGCCGCCTGGAAACCGAGAGCGTCGCGACGCGAGACGTTCGATCAGAGACGTTCGATCAGAGACGTTCGATCGTCGCTCCTCTTCTCCCCTTCGATCAAGGCTATATCCTTTTGTGCGATTTCAGGGCGAGCTTCCATTTGTTAGAGCTTAGAGCTTCGGCTGCCTCGGGCGACGACCTCGCAGAAACAAACTGCCGGAGCACTCTTGTTGAAATGCATTCCCCTTAAGAGTCTCCTTGTCTCGCAGCTGGGGTCTTTCGATCGCGTTCTTTTCTTCGACTTGATTTTAAGCGGAACGAGTTAACATATCCTTTAATTTAAATCGAAAAATCGAACGACACATTCTTAACAATAGTATCACTAGCATTCCTCATAATAATAATAATAATAATAATTTAAACTATTTTCGCCGCATAATTAAATCAGAAATTCCTTCTCAACAAAAAAGAATGCAAAATTGTCAATAATACATGTGGCTTCTAAAAGAAACGATTTTTCACTAAATCAATAACTGTGATTAAAAACATTACACTCAACTCTCTGAATAGACCACGCTTTTACCACTATAAAAAAAACAACCCCGATCCCTTGATCAATTTATCACCGATAGCGCGCGCGCGCGCGTCATTTACACCGAAAACCGTGCAGAAACGTAGCAAAAAGGTTTGATTCCCATTCGCCTGTCCTACAATTTAATGTTCTACCCTCTCCCTCCCTCCGCCCGCCGGAGCGCGAGAGCCAGCGAGCGAAATGCTCGCGCGTACCGGTACCGAATTAAAGCGGGGAAACAAAAATGGACGAATCGCGCGGCCGGCACAAAGGGCCTTTTGTGCGGTCGTTTCGCCGAAAGCGCCGCGCGCGCGCGCGCGCGCGAATTAATAACATTTTCGCTTTATCGCGGGTCTGATGAGGCTCCGGCGCGCGCGTGTACACCGAATGAATTTCCAGTTCTGTGCGCGCACGCGAAACTCCGGCCGAACGAGTTTACAAAAATTTACAGCGTCGCGACAAGCGGGACAAGCGGCCCGTGAGCGACGGACACGCGCCGCGAGGGGCCGGTGTATTAATAGAAATTTTAATGCGAGTCTTTTCAGCGAAAGAGCCCGGCCTCCCCCCTCGAAGGGGAAGGGCTCGCGAGGACCTTGAGCTCCGCTCGGTCGTATTCGCAAACCACGTAAACCCGCGTGGCTGTCCGCCCTCTTATCCGGCGAGGAAAAAAAACCGATCCGCAGAGGCCGCGTTAAATTCACTGTGCATGAATTCACCGCGCGCGCGCACGCGTCCGACCCCCGAGAAGAATCAGCTCTTTTTCCGCTCGGCCTCGTCTGTGCGCGCCGAGACGTTTTATATGTACGATCCGCCACTTTTCTTTTATATCTCATTCGACGGGCTCGCGAGCGAGCGCGAGCGCGCCATTTCTCACCCGCGGCGAGACGCCCTCGCTCCTGTAATAAACAGCTCGCGCAAGTGCTCGATAAAAATTCCGCGCGGCCTCGCGGGAAATAGAAAAGACCTGCTGGGACACTCTCTTACCTGGGCTGTGCCTCTCCCACGCCCTACCTCCACCCACCCTCCTCAAACGTTTCCGCTTTTCATTCGACGGCATCGATTTCCATAGGCGACGCTGCGAAACCCAAATTCCCTTGGACCCGGCAACGTTTGAAGATTATTTTCGAGGAGAACCATTTTTCTGGCTCGCGAAATTAATATTAGGGTGTACCATAAGTTCTTTCCTTTTTCTCGTGATGAGAAATCAATGGACTTAAGCGAACTATTGCTGTCCTATCGGGAGACTTGGCTTAACTATCATTATCTTAAGTATCATTAGCATAACTATTAATAGACTTAACCTAACTATCAAGACCTATAATAGCTATCCTAACCATCAGTAAACTTATCTTAACTATCATTGACCTAACTATCACCAGACTTAGCCAAACTATTACTACCCTAACTATCGGTAGATTTATCTTCACTATTATTGACCTAACTATCAACAGACTTATCCTAACTGTCAAAACTTATAATAGCCATTCTAACCATCAGTAGACTCATCTTAACTATCATCGACCTAACTATCACCAGACTTAGCCAAACTATTACTACCCTAACCATCGGTAGACTTATCCTAACTATCATTATCCTAACTATCAAGACTTATAATAGACTGTTAATAACACCATAAGTGTAATAATACACAATTAAATACAACGTATAATTTATATAAAATTTTCAACCTCGTCCCGCGAAGGGTTAAAATTATGATATTAAAACTGCTCTAATGTCGATACGCGCGTATCGATAGGAAAGAAAAGTATAAGGCATCGAGCAAGCCAGAGCCTGGTCGCAATGGAAGGGTTTTAAAAACCACGGTGGAACACGGCCACGGGGCGGCGAAGAGGCGCGAACGAGTCCCGCGGATGGAAATAAAGCCGAACGACCGGGCGGAATGGTGAACTGTATCCGCGCGGCGGGAAGAGGATGCTCGGAATCGAGGAATGCCAGATGCCGCGAAAGCCGCCGCCGCCCCCTCTTCTCTCAGACGATTCCGAAAAATTTACACCTTTGTTCTCATCCTATCGCCCCCCGGGGCGCGTCTACCGGCCTGGAACGACGCACAGCGGAGACGTTCCGCTATCTTCGTAACAAAATCGTAGAACTTTCGGTAGACGCTGCGCGGAGCAACGAAACACCTTTTTTTCTCGAATAAAGTTGAAACATTGCCGGGGAGAAAGGGAAAAAGATAAATATAGAGGATGAAGAAGGAAAGCGAATTCAGCTTGAGAAAATTGGTGAAACTCGTCGAGAAGATGCAATTTTGCCAGTGTAGTTTTGATTTTATTTATAATTTTTTTAATGGTTTTAAAAGCTATTTTAAATCGACGATAATTTCATTTATAATTTAATGAATCATTTGAACTAACCTATAATTATAAAAATTATGAATTGACTCTGTCGATAAACAAATCACTAAAAAAAAATAATTGAATCGCATATTACACTAAAATAATTGAAACTTCGGATCGAAAAGACCACTTTCACTAACTATATCCAAAATTTTCCATTCAGTCCTGAAAAAAAGTTCTACAATTCCTACGATAATTTATCGAATTCTCGCGACTATTCGACGTAAAGATAATCATACACAGATCGGTTCGAGAGAAGCTGCAACTTCGTTCCGCGGATAAGGGAGGAACAGCTTTCGACCGCCAGGAAGAAACAGCTTTCTATTGTTGCGCGAGTCGAATCGAACGGCCGCCGAAGGAGCTTGCTTCCTGGGTTAAATCGTTATTATACGTGAGATAAATAGAAATTGGTTTAGCGCCGAAATTTCCATCGGTTTCTTTCGATCGTGACCGGCATCGGCGAGAGCTTCTCGCTGTCCTCGGACGGAAACCGACCTCTAACCGGTCGTTCGTGGCCGCTTAAACGCGCGCCGATTTCTCGTCGACTATACATAAGATGACGAATCACGGAAGATCGCGTTTTATGATAATCGAGATGGAAAAAGTAGTATAGTTTCTGCTCGAATCGCTATGATTCTTTTTATGCGCGAGGAAGTGCGTTATTTGGATACCTTTGCGTTCACTGTAATGGAAGCTAGGTTAGCGAGAGACGCCATTTTGACACGCCATTTTTATGCGCCATTTTGACGTGCTCGAAATTTCTTAACCTACAACCGTAATTAGTACTATTAGTAATGGCTATTAATTATAGCTATTCCTTCGCAGTCCCAACTATTGTTACTGCAAAATGAAGACTTTCGTTTCAACCTACAACATTTCCATTCGGTACGATTATTTTTATTTGCTAAAATATTTCCATTTGGTGCGATTATTTTTACTTGATACGCACGAGATTGACCGCGAATGCTTATAAAAGACTTCTGTTATTTAACAATTAATCAAAATACAGACTAATTTAATAATATTAAAACTCTTTTAAAAATAGCGTAGCAATGTTACTACAACAACGCATCAAAGTCGCCACACGCCTGCAAAGGGTTAAAATCCTCGAGGTACATTTACCGAGACTATATAACCTATACTAAAAACAATAAATACAATAAGTGCATAAGATAAATTGCTCTTATCACTCCGTAAACCTATCGTTAACAATAATAACAACGAAAAAAATACTTTAACAAATTATGTTAAAATTATTTTTTTTTATTATTTTAATTATTTTAAAAATTATATTAAATATTGTAACTTTCATCAAAATTTGGTCGATTAGTTCGCGATCTTCATACACTCCCCAGTGGATGCTTCAGCATCCCGAGCAGCCATTTTGTCCGAGTCCGTACGAAAGCGAAAGTTCCACGGAATAGAAGCGGGTACCGGGCAATTGCAGTCCACTTGCAGAGAGTTTCGCCAGAATGGAAGCGCATTTGGCAGCTCGTAGCTAACAGGGTATCGCTTAGCAGAGAGACTGGCCCGGTGGTTCCGGAAGGGAAGAAGCCCCTCCGTGCTCGGCTCGCCGACACAACACGGGCATGAATTTCCGCGAATAGGACATTCCCTGTATCCGCGGCACGGCTGCAGTTTCTGGCTAGACGTCGGTCTCCGAAACAACGAGGGCGGCCGCTGCACACGGAAGTCGCGGCGAATTCAAGAAAACATAACTCGAGGGGGAGCAATTAGGGCGGGGGACCGGCTTTAGGAACCGAGAAGATGGCTTGCGCACGCGGTGAAAGGCGAGCGATCCTTCGATTGCTCTCGAATCGGTAATATCGATTTTTACATTGTTTTTAATGCTGTCGAGACTCGTGGCAGTCGCGCGAGAATTTAAGGTTATGGCGAAATCTCTTGAATTGTCTCCAAGCTTGTGAACTATATTGGACAATTTGGGAAGAGAAGATAAAATTAATAGAGCCTCGCGGATTATTTTTATAATTATTGGTAATTGTTCGTTCTTGTTAACGAGCGGAGGGACAGATCAAGAGGATTAACCCTTTACACTCGTTTAATACGTCGATGTCGCCACTGATATTCAAGGTTTTCTCTGTAAGGTCACGCTCGAAATTAAAAAAGAAAATTATATATGTTAATTTTATAATATTAAATTGTCATGTTTTTACTATTGAATGTCAAGGTTACAACTATACCTTGTACTGCCTATTTTCTAAAATGCAAGCAAAATAGGCACACCGGCTACAACGCGTTAAGCCAGTAATAATAAATAAAATCTGGTCGCCTACAATCGCGACAATTAACTAGTAAAGTTACAGTGACTAGAAAAATTACAATGCTAAAGAAATAAGTATAAATAACGCGTCCCTTTGGTCTGATAACCCGGAAACCAATTCCAAATATGGGTTAAAAATTCTGACAACTGATGGAACATAGTCGCCGTAATAGTAAAATCCGAGGACTAAGATAACAATAACGTTAACAAAGGGACGATTGTTACTTTCCTAGAACAAGTGCTGGAAATTAATGGTCGCGTCGTTAAGGTTAAAGAATCGGTGTCCGGGAATCCCTAAATTGCCGCGACGACATCGGGGCAACCACAAAAGAAGAAAAGTCGCGGCACTTGGTCATCTCCGGAGACTGTTGACTCGATGAGACCACCACTCTCTCTCTCTCTCTCTCTCTCTGTCTCTTCCCATCGGAGGTGCTCGCAAATTAAGCAGGCGGACTCGGCCGGAAACCGCAATCGAGTTCGAGGGCTTGATCATCGATTATTTATTTCCCGTGATTAATTGCCCGCCAGTGGTTCGCCGGAATCGAGGTCGGGGCTTATAATAAACGGGACAAAAGAGGGAGCACGGGGTACCATGATTTATTATGTCCTAGACCCAAGGAACAATAGGATAATATCGTCCCGCCGTGGAATAAAGAAAGGAGAGGAAGAATGAGGAAAAGACCGTGCAAGCGAATGCTGTCCATGGATCCGGTTGAATATACATGGTGTTGAATGGGAATACCCATGTTTCGCATGAATTAATTATGTAGCGAAATAGGTTAGGTAAGGAAAAATGATGAGAATTGGTTAATCAATTTGGAAATCAGGGAACGATTGACGTCTTTGCGTGATTCGGTGTTGAAATCCAGATAGTATAGAGACGTCTTTAACATGTCTTAAGAACGTCTGGTGTACGACGTTCGAGAAATTTTTGAGATTTTAAGACGTCTCCAATGTCCTACGAATATCTTAGAAACGACTTAGAAACGTCCGGTGTTAAATATTAAAATCTTTTTTAGACGTCTTTAAGACCAACTTTAGACGTCTTTGAGACGAACTTTAGACGTCTTTAAGACGTCTTTAGCCCTCCGGCATAGAAGGCGGAGAGTTAATAGAAACGATTGGCAGCCATACTCATCGAGTCGTGCGCGTTCGTCGCGCGTCTCGCTCGTTATTATAGCGCAAGGGTTTAAGAAACGTGCCAGCGTCGCGACGCCGCCTCATGGCGCGGAAAACGATGCGACCACCCTAATAAAAGGAGCGGCACCAAGCTCTTACGTGTATCGCAAGTTCTTACGTTTCGAACGGACGGCCGCGTGGCCGCGGGATCAATATTTTCCTTTCGCTCTTAGCCCCGGAACTCCGCTGCTACCGGTCCGTGCTTCCGGCACGTCAGGTTACGTACACACAACGCCGGCCGAAACACACTCGATGTTAACTTCCAACTAGCTTTTCCTTCCGTTACTCTGGATTAACGTCTGTTTAGTATGCAAATGGCCGCGGGGGTGGGGCGGGGTAGCGCGCGGCGTCGCGGCTGAATACGATCCGCGTTTCCCGATAGCCGGGCGTACTCTTTAACAGCGTTAAGTCCGATTAGAAACTCTAAATCGCCTCCTTAATTGCGAATTTCAGCAACTTCTCCTCTTTGATTGCGCTCGCTAACTAAACTGTCGGTTTTATGCACCTGCGGCGCCGTGGCAATTAGGTACACCAATATTTAGACTGCGGGCCGCGCGACGGTGCCGACTGGCTTACCGGCGCGAAATATAGTTTTGGACGTTCGGCCGGAGAATATCAGAATTTTAATTGTTTTCAATTTATTCGTTTCACCGTGTTCATCGTCGATCGCTCGTATCGTAGATAGTAATTATTTGCTTAACAATTGAGAATCGTTCCGGCTTCGTATCGCGAAGTCTCGTTAGATCTTTGAACAACAATCCCGGCAACGTTTAATCCATCGTCGGCGGAGAAGGAAGTTTAAACGGCGAGGCCACCGCGCCGAGAATTTACGAATACAGCGGGAACCAGATGAAACGCTATTAAGGCCGGGGCAGTTAAGAATTTACCGACCCTCGGCAAGACGAAAGAAACTTTCCGCGTTTTCCGCGCGGAATCGCCTCCCCGAGAGCTGCAACTTATAATTTAATGTCCGCGGAACGAGGGAATCGTGATTCGATGACACGCGAGCTTCCAACGAGATTTCCGCGAGTCCTCCTGGTAAACAATTTCGTGTTGCGTCCGCGTCGTGGTCCGGGATCGATTCGGGACACGCGTCCCGCGGAACGGTCGAAGTCGCGCGCAATGGTTGTTGTTGAAGAGCGCTATTTCAAAAGTTTAGCGGCGGTGACGAGCTGCTCTATAGATTTCCGGGATGAAGATTAGGTCCGGGTGGATACGGTGATACTGTTTTAAAGGGATTTTCACCTGGCGGGCTAACGCTCGCCGAGAAACTTCATGAAATTATGGCGAGGAACGGGGCGAGATGGGGGAGGGGGAGGAGCGATGCTTAAGAGGCGAGCTAAGTCGGCGACGAGACATCCGGCCCGTTCATTTCCGACTCCTAATCCGAAGAACCATCGTCGCAATTAATGTTACCACGCTGAACGATATTGTTCTCTCTCTCTCTCTCTCTTTTTCTGTGTTTGGACTTTATCCAATCAACAGGAGTTTCAGCGAGTATTTCTGCTGCTTCGAGTACGGGCGTATTGGTATTTGTTTTCTGAATATTCCGAATTTTTTATTAATTCGAAAAATCAGGATGTGCATGTTGCTTCCCAAGGTGTAATAAAAGTCTTGAAATTTAAATGTTTCGCCAATTTATTGTCCATTTAATATTTACAAAACCAATCACTACAGACATACCATAAAAATATGGTATATAAAAATAACGCAACGGCTTAATAAATAACGCAACGCTTTAAGAAAATCAAATTCCACTTAATACTTAAAAGTGCGCATCACTATATCACAGCCATTAGCTCCATGTAATTATCGATTTCGAATTAATTGCAAACGAATTTACAGTTGATTCGAAATCAAGAATTACATGGATTGCCCGGGTCTCACCACGTGGAGGTTGCTGCGACTGGAGACCCGAAAGGGAGTCAGAACGAAGCCGGTATTCGTTATGGCTCCCTTCCTTTCACCGGTGAAACAAAATGTCGAGTATTATCGCGGAGCAAAAGTGGATCAACGGAGAAGCCACTCATCCACGGGGACCAAAAAGAATCGGAACAGAAGGTTCCGATTCTTTCAAAAGCGAGACTCAAAAACGAGCGGAAGCAGAAGGCCCCGACTCGAGGGTGACGCGACGCGAGCAATGCTCGCGCAAGTTCTCGGTGCCTCCCGCAGACCTCGATATTCGACGTTTTACCAATTGGAGTGAACACCGAAAGATAACACCCCCACTTACGCCCCGTTGAACACTTCCCCCCAGCGCCCGCCCCCCGCACTAAGTACGGGGTTTATGGACGACTTACATGTCAAAAGACGAAGGAGAAGGGAACCCCGTTGCAGGAGGATGCTACCTTTGGATGCGCACGCCGCATGATAATCCGCCGAATACGAGACCCACGTTTGGACTTACCCGAGAGATTGCGCGAGTAAGACAACTATAAATAAATGGAGCAAAAGTTGACAACGAGTTAGCGAACAAGTGAAGCTATGGCGATAATACTCGACATATTTTTAGCGATTCGGGTGACTCGGGGACGCTACACCCCGTGCCCCCCACGGGACATGCCCCGTGGGACGGAGGCCCCTGAGCGATCTTAATATAGTAATACTTAATACTTAATACTTAAATAAGACGCGATTATCAACCCCTTGCACTATAATAACGAGTCAGACTCGTGGCGAAGATTTTATGCAATTTTTTCTACTAAATCATTTTATGATTTTTCTACTAAATATGACTATTATTAATTACTTCCACGTCGAAGTAAAATTACAAATAAATTTGGAAAATTATTAAGAGCGAATAAATGCTAATCGTCGTAGCATGAAAGGAGCGATGGTGCAAGGGGTTGATAAGTCGCACGCATCCCTCGGCGGATGATGATCCCTCGGCGGATGACGATCCTATGATGACACTAGAAAATGTGACGAGGTGAAACGAGGAACCTAACGCCAGCACACGAGTGCCAAGCTAACCTGCACACGAGTGCGATTTGACGAGGTGAAACAAGGAACCTAACGCCAGCACACGAGTGCCAAGCTAACCCCGCACACGAGTGCGATTTGACGAGGAAATCCAACGCTGAAGAACCGAGTCAAATCGGAAACCAAACCAACGATGAAGAATCAAACGAAATCTAACGAACTTAAATTAAGAACCCTAACGACCTATAGGCGCCTCGGGTGCTCCGGGGACGCTACCCCCCGTACTCGCTCACGGCCCCTCCCGTGAGCGAGCCCCTGAAGGACCTCCGACTGGAGGAATACCAAGATCGACAATCTTTGATGGAGAAATTATTCCCAATACTGATTTGAAGTATTAGAATTGCGCATCTGTCGATGAACGACACGATGATGATATTCCACAATATGAGCCTAATTTGAGCAACGTAAAATGGCGAATGATAATCCCACGGCGAATGTAACTTAATAACGCACACTTTAATAAATAATACACAGCTTAATAAATAACGCACACTTTAATAAATAACACACGGTTTAATAAATAACGCAACGCTCGAATCCCTCGATGATATTTCCCTATTTCGTACAATATTATTTCCTTTTCATTTGTTAAAAGTTTCAATGGACTAAAGTAAAATAAAATACATATAAGTAAGGAATAAAAAGTGCATACAAATAAGAAATGAGAAATGCACACAAGAATATCAAATTCTACTTGATATACTGAAAAGTTATTATTAACATATCACAGCCATTAGCTCCATGTAATTGTCGATTTCGAATTAATTGCAATCGAATTTACAATTGATTCGAGATGGAGAATTACATGGATTGCCCGGGTCTCACCACGTGGAGGTTGCTGGAGTGGAGACCCGAAAAGGGATTCAGAACGAAACCAAAATTCGCGTTATGGCTCTTTTTCTTATATTTTGTGAAAGACTTTGTGGAAAGTTAACCATGCGCATACATATGACACTGTACTCGTAATATTGAGAATGTTATGAAAGAAAATTGAATATTGAATATTGTTATGAAAGAAAAGCATGCGACTCACATTTTGATGCGACGTTGGCTCGGGAAGCAGAAGCAGCAGAAACAGCAAGGGAAGGCAGCAGAAGAAGAAGAAGCAGGAACAAGAAGTGCAGATATGAGGCAGCATAAGTTTGGAAAAATTAGTAGAAGTGACCACTGGTATGGCCAGATATGACCACTAGGATGGCCAGATGTGACCACTAGGACGACCACTGATAAATTATTGAATGACCACTGATAACCACTTGAATGACCACTGATAACTACTGATAACCACTTGAGTGACCACTGATAACCACTTGAGTGACCACTGATAACCACTTGAGTGACCACTGATAAATTATTGAATGACCACTGATAACCATTTTTAATGACCACTGATAAATTATTAAATGAGCACTGATAACCACTTGAGTGACCACTGGTAACATCTCGAATGACCATTACCGATCACCACGATGGTCGCTAGTGACCATAGGGTGGACCAAGGGTCAGCAGTAATCCATAGAAGTCCATTGGTTCCGGGCACTTTTCGAGATTATTCGCGACGAGCACAATACAAAATACGACTACTCTCGACGACAAGGACGCGCAGACTGAACAATAACATACCTCCGAACGTTCGCCTGAAGGTAACCGTCAACACTGTTTTTCATACTGCGTATTATTCAACCGAATTTCTTTCACTAGTAAATTTATTATTTCTGGTTTCGTAATAATTATATGAATTCCGTTTATTAGAAATATGATCAAGCACCCCTTGGCTATTTTTCTATTTAATATGTCAGTGACAATAATTAATAGGAATCAGAGACGTGGAATAATTTTTCAAGCACGAATAACTCAAGAAATTGTTGCGTTAATAAATTCGATTGTCTCTTAAAATTTAATATTTAGAAAAATTATTTTTGCCGAGTATATTGTTACGCACTCGCGTACCGAATTCTTCGTATCATCGATTACTGATAATATCTTGAATGACGTCCGGTGACCTCTTGAATGACCACTGATATTTACTTGAATTATTACTGATAACTTCTTGAATGACCACTGATAATCACTCGAATGACCATTACCGGTCACTACGATGGTCGCTAGTGACCACGTAGGGTGGACCAAGGGTCAGCAGTAATCCATGGAGGTCCACCCTGGGCCGAAGCACTTCACAAAAACACACGCGACGCGCAAATTACGAAATACGACTTCTCTCGACGACAAGGACACGAAGACTGACTGAACAATAACTTTCCGCCGAAAGTTTACCTGAAGGTTACCCTCACCACTGTTTTTCATACTGCGTGTTATTCAACCGAATTTCTTTCATTACTGAATTTATTATTTCTGGCTTCTCAATATTTATAAAAATTCCATTTGTTAGAAATATGACCAAGCATTTTCTTGGCTATTTTGCCATTTAATTTGTTAGTGACAATAATTGATAGAATCAAAGATCTGAAATTTTCATATTGCGTATTATTCAATCGAATATCTTTCACCGATAAATTTATTATTAAGAAAAATATTTCTTCATTCTTGTCATAATCAGTACAAAATTATAAAGCGCTATGAAACTATACAGCGAAATTCGCTGTAAAATTCTTTTCAAATTCCATTATCAGAATATTTAACTTTGTTTGTCAAAGAAGAATTAGCTCGCACCTATACAAAATTCGTCCACCGTATATACACACACAGTATATGTACAATGTAATGTATAGTCGGATAGGGTTGGTCGCCCGGAAACCCCGAAACTTTCAACAAAGTAGTCGCCGCAGTGAAAACCCATTACTTCCCCTTTCGCACTCAGTCTTCCGAATCATCTCTCATTATACCCCGAACGACGCCCCATTGGGGAACTTTCCCCCCGGAGGAGTAGGAGGAGTAGGAGGAGAGAGCACGGACGTCGAAAGTGTCGAAGCTTTCCACGAAGCGCCCCCCCCCCCCTCCGGTAACTCGATTAAGGGGTTGTTCCCGGCGCGACGTTCCCGGAGCCACAAATTTTTCATTACTTTCCGCAAATACGCGGATTCGTCTAACGCGCCGCTAAAACGAGAAAATTTCTGATTATCTCACGGTTTAGAACCCCCGTTTCATTCGCGGGAAGCCGGAGCGATGCGCATTAATCACTTAAGCCACCCTTTTCGCGACGAGATGAGTCGTTAAAAGAGGGACGATTGAGGAAAGGAAAAATGTCTCGTTATCAGTTTTATGTATCTTAAATTGTTGAATATTAGCGAGAGTATATACGATGTTTTAGCACCCTTTTTTTATAACGTTGGATATTGTTTGTGATATTAATCATGTTTAGTATCGAAGGAAAGAAGGTGCAAAGTACTCGGTTTTAGTATATTTTTACAGATTTTAGGTGGATTAATAAATTAACCCTTGGCAGTTTTTTCAAAGGGGGTGCTAAAATTACCCTTTCGGTATTTTAAAGGGGGCTGGTAAATTTACCCTTTGCGGTATTTTTAAAGGGGACTGTTAGATTAATTCTTTACGATATTTTAAAAATTACTGCCGAATTTACCCTTTGCGATATTTTAAAAAATACTGCTAAATTTACCCTTTGCGATATTTTAAAAAATACTGCTAAATTTACCCTTGGCGGTGTTTTAAAAAGAACCGATAAATTTACCCTGCGCGGTATTTTAAAGGGGACTGGTAAATTTAACCCTTTGCGGTATTTTAAAAAGCACCTCTCAATTTACCCTTCGCGATATTTTAAAAAGTACTGCTAAATTAATTCTTCACGGTATTTTAAAAATTGCTGCCGAATTTACCCTTCGCGATATTTTAAAAAGTACAGCTAAATTAACCCTCTGCGATATTTTAACACAAATTTCGAACTGGAAAATTAATTTATAGCACAAGAATGTTAACCTCGTGTTACTTTTTTTACGTACGCATAAAATGCACTTTGTTATATAAAATGGAAATACTTGAAGCCAGAGAAATGATTTTAGATTCAAAGTTAAAATGACTTCGAGTGCAAAGGGTTAACATCCACCCTCAATGCTCGCAAAAGGGTCGAAGATCACGAGGACCGTTCGCGGAGGACTCGTTTCGCCGCGAAACGGCGAGTAACGGCAAGTTCTCGACACCCGCGTCCGACCGACAAGTTCTCGGGAATCGGTCCGCGGAATGACCGTGCCTTCGCAGGCCAGCTGGCAGCTTGTCCCCCGAAAGTTCCGCGGCTAAATAGGCGGCCGAGCGCATCGACAGTTTCGCGAAGGGCCGCCCGGCGAGAAGTTGCCCGATAACGCCGCCTCTTAGAGACAGAAGAGGCGTCGAGAAGTTTTCCCCCCTCGCCTGCTAGGAACAGGGTCCCCGCCTCGCCCCGCCACGCGTTGCCTCGCGCTGCCTCGCGTCGGACGGACGACCGACAATCCCTCCGCTCCCCGTCGCCGGGCGTAAAAAGACAAAAGCCGCTTTCGCCGCTCTTTTGTTTTATATATCGCCGGAGCATCTGCCGGCGAGCCAACTTCGGAACAAAGGACACCGCCTGGCCGCGCCGACGACAACTTTCGGCCGGACTTCTGCCCGGACAGATGAGACCAGGAGGCTTGTTGACTCAATCTCTGCTGGGGGTCCGTCAAAGTAGTTGCGATCGCGCGCGAAGAGGACGATTCGCCCGTGATGCGAGCAACTAGACGCGGTGGATGGTGGAAAATGGCTCGGCGACGATTTCAGCTCGCGCGATCGTTGGCGGTGTACCTCCTTTTAAAGAGTGCCTTTGGGCATTACATATAATTATAATTATTACTATTATATATAATTATTAGTTAGAATTTAACCTGCATTAAATTCGAAATTGCATTACTCTTGTAACGCATAGACGAGAGATACTGTTAAAAAGTATACTTTCAATTTTAAAAAATACGTCACGACTAAAAGCGGAGTTACGTTAACCCTTTTCACAATAATTAATTAATTACGTAATTTATAATAACGAGACAGACTCGTGATAAAGTCTACAAACGGTAGTCAATAAAGACGGTACAGGAAACAAGAATTATATCGAGGACAAATAATATGTATCGAGAACAAATAATTCCTAATTAACGCAGCATAAAATGAGTCACAGTGCAAAGGATTAAAACGCAACGATAAATCGTCACCTATATTATAGGACAGCTATATTATTAGATACTTTTAACATTACACACAGCGATAAAAATAGAAATACGTCACGAGGCATCCAGAAACGTGAAACAAGGCGCGAGTCACGTGCGATCCGGCGACGTTAACAGATAACGAAGGTCGGTCCGCGCGAACCGTTATCTCGCATCTCGTGGGGCTGAACGATACGAAGGTCTGGGAACCGGCAGAAAGTCGGTCTAACGAACCCGGGGGCCGGCAATGAACGAAAGAGCCGTGTCGCCGTTCGTGGAGCGGCCGCGCGTCTCAAAGCAGGCGGGAACGAGGTCGATTCGTCATCCTGTCGGAGAACGGTGGAGACCCTCCGCGCGTTGTTACGCCGCCTTAACCACCCCGTGGTACGTGGTACGCGAGGGTGGATTCCCTCAATGGGGGGAGAGGAAAAAAATGTAACTGCCCTCTGACTTATGGAGGGAAGGAATTGCATCGTGAAAGGGCGGAATCAACGTCGCTCTTTCTCCGCGCCACTTCGCATTCGTTAAACACCTCTTTGCGCGTTCTCGTGGCTGCCGCTCTCTCTCTCTCTCTCTCTCTCTCTCTCTCTCCCTCTCTCTCTCTTCAGCCGCAGGGCTCTGCTTTGCCCTTCCAGAAATTCTGTATCGCTGACAGCTTGAACCGTCTCTGTGTTAAAAAAGGATCGCGTCAGGTCGGGTAGGGTCGGGTCGTCTCGCGAGTCAAAACCGATTCGCCAAAAGCGGAATAGCAGAGACGCAGCGGCGGAATTATCGCAGCCGCGATAAATTGCAGGGATAATTGAAGAAAAGCCTCCTTCAAGGAAAAATACTTCAGAGACTCCTTCGATGAACCCAGCCGGGCTCTCTCAAAGCCGGATGCCGAGCGTTTAGCGCGTCGCTCGCCACGTGTCCGCGACGCTGAGGAATTTCTTTTCGACCTCCTGCTCCTTTCGTTCCGACTTCTATTATCAACGAACGGCCTTTCAACCGATCTCCGTCGCGCTACGCGGCACACCCTTTGTCCGGTTTTTGATGGAGCCAGCCGATTAAGGAACGCGAATACAAATAGTTAATGGATACGAGGGCAAGGTAAGGAGACAATTGGAATTTCAATGAAACGTTCGATTACGAAGCGAATGATAAGAAGACGAATAACCAACGAGATGTTAACGAATAATAAAAAGACGTCGATGAACTTTTAGTCCAATTTTTTACTTTTACGCTACTTTTTGGGTTAGATAAATTTTCGGAGGTTTCATTAATTTTTTTATTTTTTTATGATTTTATGAAGTTCGACGATTTTGGGAAGATTAAAAAATAAAATTTAAGTTGGAAAAATAGTTTTAAGTGAAATTTAGTTTCTCGGCGTATCAAAGTCTGCCGTAGTCAAGGGGTTAAGCAACAAATATCTCGTCCATTAATTTCGCGTGAAAAGAAAGGGAGAAACGCACCAGAGATTTCTCACCAAAATCGAGATATCCGAAATCGGCTTTTCGCCAACCCTTTGACTGGAACACAGCACGGCGTCGCGTTAACGAATCGTAACCGTCCGAACGGCTCTTCCGGAAGATAGCGCGAGGGAATCCGGGGATAACCGTCCGAACCGGCGTAACGAGGACCGTCTCGCCGCGAGCGGTACATCCGAGCCCGCTAATTTCGCGATAATGGCCGGCGTGGTTGGCGATAAATTCGTCCCTCGGCTAATTTCCCTCGAACGCGGGGGACGCGCGGCTTTCGACGACCGTCGACGTGGAAAAGAACCGCCTGTTCCTCGCGATGTCTGTTAGCGCCCGGGGGAGGGGAGGGGGAGGGGGGAAGGGGCAGCGAATTCTCCGTGCGAACGAACGGGAAATGAGAACGATGACCGGGAAGCATCGAGGGTAAATGGGAATCTTGAAAGGAATAGCGCTGGATTCGGTCCGTGACGGTGCTGATTTAACAAAGCATCCTACCGTTTAATGGACGCGACGCGCGGCACCCGGAGGAAGAAGGAATGCCTCTTGGAATGCGAACGATAACTCTGTTTCCGCGGACCGTTGGGAGGGGTCGTCGCGGAAATGAATTGTTCGCGTGACGCTGTCA
This sequence comes from Augochlora pura, assembly GCF_028453695.1. Taxonomy (NCBI): domain Eukaryota; kingdom Metazoa; phylum Arthropoda; class Insecta; order Hymenoptera; family Halictidae; genus Augochlora; species Augochlora pura. Next base: position 1,312,678 of record NC_135781.1, read on the forward strand.
TTAGCGGATTGTTTCACGGCGAGCGCGATCCGGAAAGCGTCGCTCACGGAAATGCCCTTAAACAGAATTTCCAGCGGACCCCGTTGGAATCGCGGCGGGGGCGCGATTGCGAAACGTTGGAAGCGGCGCGACGCCATTTTTCGATTATTACGTGTGGTAAATTCGATTCTTCCAAATGTCTGCTTTAATTGCTGCGAAGGATAGTCGGTGAAAAAATTAACGATACGTTCCTTAACTAATAATAATGATAATAATAATAACGAAATAATTCCCATAATTAATAATAACAGTCCCTTTAACCTATCAACCCTTTGCACTGTAATAACGAAACAAACGCGCGACGAAAATATCACACGTAATCAACTTTAAAGAAGAATTTCAAATAGAAGAATTAAATGCTGATCAAAGGCCATGAAAACGTTGACAAGTAATAAGTCAACCGTAAATACCAAGACTCCATGCTGGATTCTCTGATACGACAAGACGTTTAATAAAGATTAATCGGATCTCCCTCGAGAAACTTTCGAAAGATCTTCCGACGAAGTTAGAAAGATGGTATTCCGAGATAGACTTGGTTCGCAGAACTTGTCTTGCCGCGTTTCGCGGCTGATTTAGCATGCGCTGTTTACGGCGGTGTCCCAGGAAGAAGAAAAGGGGGAGGAGAACCAGAGCGCGCAGTCGGCGGCTGTTTTGTTCCAGGCGAAATGACAAGTGACAACGGTGAAATCGAATTTTATATTAGCAGCCGTATCGCGGAGTCCTGACGGCAGACATCAAGGACGATATTTCACGTCGCGGCGGCATGCCAGCTTCTCCCTCTCTATTTCTCTCTCTCTCTCTCTCTATTTTTCTCTCTCTCTATTTTTCTAGATAGAAGCTATCGGAAATCTCTTATCCGAGCGAAATACAGGTTTCTGGACTCGATTTCCGCGAAACTACTCTCGAGCTCTCGATACATCTGTCGTTACCTTTATGTCCCTAAATATACCGTTCCAACCCTGGAACGAAAAAGCCGGGCGGTGAGGGGCATTAGCATTTTCTCTAAAAGTTGCTCTCTCCCTTGCATGGAGAGGAGAGAGAGAGAGAGAGCTCTCCGGTTCTGGAATTCCCGGGAAACAGACGGCTCCGTGGAAAACCGTCTCTTTCGGCCCCGTGCCGTGACTTTCAATCTGATTGAACGACGCCGGCAATAAATGTCACGGATCACGCGTGGGATCGCTGCGAACCAGACGGCACACCTCTACCGTGTCTTCAAAGAGGAAGGAAGACTCATCCCCCTCTCGTCGCTTTTTTTCTCGTCTCTTCTTTTTTCTTTTCAATTCTCGTCTCTTCTCTTTTCTTCGCTTCTCTACCCTTTTCTTCCCTTCGCTACCCTTCACTTCTCTACCCTTTGCTACCCTTCTCTTCTCTTCTCTATCCTTTTCTTCCCTTCGCTACCCTTCTCTTCTCTACCCTTTTCTTCTCTCCTCATTTCTTCCCCTTTCCGTTCGACTTCCCGCGAGGAAATATAGCATCGACCTAACGAACGGCCATCGGTCGGTCGGCGAAACGATTTTCCCCGGTTCTTATCGCGGCGCTTTCTTTCGCGGAAGAATCGTTATAAGCCCTGTTAAATCCCGGATTATCGAGCCCAACGGGGAAGCCATCGGCATGAATTTCTTTCCAACTGATTTCCATAGAAATGTCCCTCTCGATTCCGAGCTACGGTATTCGCGGGGACGTTTCACTCCGTACGGATCATTCGCTGATTTATCGCGCGAAATAGCCGCCAGTGTATTGCTCTCTTACTTAACGGCGAAACATTTTCAAGGGTTTCGACGCTTCGCGCCCTTAAACTATATAGAATTCCTGGTACTTCGTGTGTCTTTAAGGTCGCGACTTTTAAGGACGATTTTCTTTGATTTTCTGTTCTTATATTGTTAGATTATTTTATTAAATATTCTTTAGTCAGAAGGCTGAGTATTTTTATAATAAAATTAGGAGTCAGTTGAATATATAAAGGAAATGGCAAGGGATAAAAAGACAAAACAACAAGATATTTTTACTTTTTTCGTAAACGGTATAAAATAGTAATAAATATAAAAGTAATAATAATAATATAGATACATTAATAATAATAACAATATAGCTACATTAATAGCTATTGGGACGCGCCCCATTCGTATTCGCGCGCCCCGATGCCGTTCGCGTCTGTCCCGATATCTGCGGCACCACCTAGCGTCTCGTTCTCCTGCGAGCATGCGCAACGACGCCGCTTGCCTCGCAAATTCTCTACGCGCCTCGAGAGAGAACACGTGTGACTTTAACTACCACCTTTTTTCACTATTCTTAATAAAGTTTGCATTACTTCGTAATCGTAACCTTTTGTGATTCCACATAAACTGCCCTCAACAATAGCAACAGTACGCCTGCATGAATTAATAACACCATAAATATATTAATACTTAATACATCCATCTCTACAGCTAATTGCTTCGAATATTTATGCTTTTATTCAGCGTATGAATATTCAGCGACGTATAAATTTCATTCCTCGTAATACGTTTTCGTAAACTCAACGGAAACCCTCTGGTTGGTGAATTTCCAGAGCGTCGTCCTGGAGATGAACCGTCTCGGAATGATGGTGGACCTGTCGCACGTCGCCGTGCCGACGATGCTGGTCGCCATGAGGACATCGAGGGCGCCGGTGATCTTCAGCCACAGCAGCGCCCATGCTCTCTGCAATTCCTCGCGAAATGTGCCTGACCACGCGCTGCGACATTTGGTAAGTTGGCTGCGACGATTTTCACCGGAATTTAATGTTAGCCTTGCGGTAAAAAGGGCGGGGAGACCATGGAATTGGTTAATCGTCGGGGAACCGTGCATTTCTCGACTGCGAGTGACACTGTATATATTTTTGGACACTATATATTTGTTTCAATTTTCAGTTATACAGAGTGAAGTGTTTAATATTAAGAACAGTCGTACTTAACCTCTTAGACACGATGCGCCACTATAGCGGCTTTCGTGAACGTTTCGCGCTTTACTAAATTGTTTGATTAATTATTAAAGTGGGCGATTAAAGTGAAACTGTGTACGTACAATGTACACTAAGAAAAGAATATATGTGATTAATACTATATATAGCTATACGGAGAAATATATATTAAGAAATAATGGTAATTTAGGTATGAAAAACTTTATTCGCGTAAAATTCAGCCGTGCCTAAGAGGTTAAGCAAGAGAGTCGTTCGAAAGTCGTACATTTAACCTGACGTTCGCGTCGTTCTCTGTTCCAGGCGCAGACCGATGGTATAGTTATGGTATCCTTCTACCCTCATTTTATCAGCTGCGGCGAGAAATCGACGTTGGAGGACGTGGCCGGTAAGAGCACCAGCGATATGTCACGACCGGATACCGTTTCGCTCGAAATAACTCAGTAATTTCTGCCAGAAGTTTCTTCGGGCACGCTACGCGTTTCGACATGACACATACGCGCGCGGACACACGGGGGAGAGAGGCAGACAGCAGATTATTAAATCGCAGTCGCGTACCCCTGGCTCTCTACCCCATCGAATTTCAATGTGTCCAGCGAAACGCTAAGCGCCCCGTGTTTTTGCCGAGGCTGTGTTTTAACGTTATCGACAATTCGCGATCGATCGTACCATCGACGTCTTCATTAGTGTCCGATGCAATTTTTAATGCTCGCGATTTTGCGATTATTGTTGAATGTTTTGTCGAGAGTGTTTTTTCTTTTTGAAGAATTTTATTGGCGTTTGTGGGAATTTTTTTAGAGCTTTAGAACCGATTTTTCTGGCGATGTAGTTATGGGAATTGTAAGGCTGCGTGTCTGCGATGATGTAGTAGATCTTTAGTATAGTCTATACTATCCATAGTACGGATATACTTGTCGAAATGCTTTCGCGAACGACTGTAGCGGTATATCGATCGTTTTATGACGTAGTTCAGTAGTTTCGAGTAAATGGAGTGGCGGAATCGATAAAGGAAAATAATGGAAAAATTCTTGCACGTGTTTACCGCGAGCCAAACGTTACGTCACTTATACTCCGTCACGCGAATAAAACACAGTCGCGCGACGTGTTGGTCCTATCGCGGAATAATTATCACAGAAATAAAAAAAAAAAATAAAACCGTAGAGGAATCGAAGAACGAAATAATTCATCGTCGACAAATAATTCATCGATTTACCGCGGCTCCGATAACTTCGATTCAAAGTCGCGAACTTCTGCTCTCTAATTAATGTAAAACCTGGTCTCATAATTATGACCGGTAGCAGCACGCGCGCGCACCACGGTTCGATTTCGTTCTTCGCAACTTCATTATTATACCTCTTGAACAAACTTAATTAATCGCGTCTGCAGGAACTTCCAAACGATATCCTAGTTCGTGGCAAAGAGGAGGGAAATTTCACCATGGAAACATGAATTGAAAATAACCTAATATTTTGACGACTCGAGGAACGGTAGGGGAAGTTATAAAAATTATTAACTCATTTCATTTGTTGTTATGACGTTTATTATTATGGCGTTGATTATTATATTTTATTGGTTATTATTTCATTTATTATTATTTCATCTATTATTATGCCAAGTATTATTATTTCATTTATTATTGTATCAGCTATTATTACTTCACTTATTATTATTTCATCTGTTATTACGTCATTTATAATTATATAGTTGATTATTACGTCATGCTGGTCAGAATTAATTTTCCAAGAATAAACAGTAGGAAAAGCAACTTAATTCCTTTTAAAAGTTTAGATAAATGTAACGCAATAATGAGTTCCAATTTCATGTAAAATTAAAGACAATAGTATATAAACGAAATGAAAGGTGGTAGTATAAAAATTAAATTAAAGGTGATAGTATAAAGATTAGATTAAAGGTGACAGTATATAAATTAAATTAAAGGTGATAGTATAAAGATTAGATTAAAGGTGACAGTATATAAATTAAATTAAAGGTAATAATATACATAATTAATAGCACAGAATGGACATACGACTGCAAAGGGTTAAGCCTCGAATGAACTCAGCGATTCCCAAATTTTCCAAACAATGTCATTCGTCGAAACTCATTCCCCGCTCGAAATAATCCGATCAAAAGGCAGCCCGACCTCCGAATCGTTCATATTTTCTATTTTGCCCGCTTTCAGACGAGCCCCGCCAAAAATCCCCCCAAAAAAAGCGAGAGAAAATCCACTTTTTCACGGTTGAAACAGTCGGCAAAAATCCCTTTCGGCCCTGGTAATTCCCTTTTACGAAACGCGAGACGGCGAATACCGGCGGGGCGATACAATCACCGTCAAACGGTATCCATATTTACCGGGCCACTTTTTCTCATCGGGCCCGATGAAATCTGCCGGAAGTCACGCGTGCCGCGCTGTTCACCGGCCGATAAAGAAACACCAACGGTGGTAGCCTTGCGTTTCCTAGCACATTCGTAAGGAACTTGGTTAACCTTTTGCACTCGGCGCCATCATGGATGTTACCTACCGGCGCTTATAAAAGTTTATATTATTATATAGTATACGATATATATGTATATATTTATATGTATATATAATATTGTTATAATAATATTCGATTTATATGATTTCGTAGACTTCGAGAAATAGTTGCAAATCGCTAATAAACTTTAATGTTCAGTCATATACTAGAATTGCGATGTCCCTTAAGAAGGGACAACCGAGTGCAAAGGGTTAAATGAATAATGTGAACTTTTATTATTATACAGGATGGGGCAAATAAAGTGTTGTAACACTTTATACCTATTTATCGCGATCCACTGCTTCACGATCTTTACAGCATTATTCTCGCACCTTCGTTGAATATCGTATTCACTCGAACACATACAAAAATCCACGAATATTACCCGCGGATCCGCAGATACCCATTACAGTCCCCGAACGCTCGGCAACCGGTCCCGGTCGACGTTTCCGCGCCGCTCGAAGCGGCACGCGAAAGGCGCCGGATTCGCATCGGATCGCCCGCAAATGAAATTCGCAACACCTGCGAGAGACGTTCCCAACGTTTCACGCTCTCGTTCTATATATATATTTTTCTTTTCTTTTTATTTTGCCGCCCCGACGAGGGCGACGATATTTGTCTCTCGCCGCATTTGGAATTCCCCGGCGCCGCTCCGCGCGAAGGTTAACACGGGATCGCGCCGCGGAACTGGTAATCCCCGGTTCGGTATTTCACTTTGCCGTGGGAGGGAGGGAGGTAGTGCGAAAATCACCGCGCAAACAAACCCCAGGGATACCACGGCCGCGCCGTTTCGCCGAGGGAATTTTCGAATCCCGATCGAAACATCGCGCAGCAAGCGCGCCGGTTACGCTCGGACACGCTCCCGCCCGCGCTGGATCGTTCATTCCAACTGCGACGATGCTGCTCCGCCTCCTACTACTCGTCAATGAATAATTCGCTACAACGGAGATAAATCCTGTATTATTTGTAACGGCTCATCGGCCGTTGATAAATTAATCTTTTTATCCAGCGTTTTTCTTCGGCGAAACGCGATCGCGCACGAACGAACGAATCCACTTTAATGATTAAAGGGGATCCCTTTAACGTTAACCCCTTGCACTATGATTCTTTTTACGTTGCATTAATTAGCATTTATTCGTTCTTAATATTCTCTTTAATAGGACTAAACAATTCCCATTTCTTATATTGTCTTCATTTATCTTCGTCTCTGTGCTTCGATAACGGAATAATTAAATTTGATTTCGATTCGAAATAAATTAATAATATTCCTATTTAGTAGGTCATGCATGAAATCTTCGCCACGAGTCCGACTCGTTGTTACATTACAACAGGTTAAGCAGAGAATTCGATTTGCTTCGCTAAGACTCTCTTTCCTGTACATTTCCACGATTTCAGTGGTATACACGAGTCGCTGCTGCAGCTTCCCTCGACGCGAAAAGAAAGAACGAAAGAAAGCGGTACACACGCAGAGAGAGAGAGTATCGGAAGGCGACGGAGGGGGGCTCGAACAATGAGAGAAAGAAATCCGCGAGGAGAAGTTTTGAGAAGCTTCCGGGCCCGTCGAGTATAATTAGCGTGGGGTCGCGGCGGAATCGTTTCAGCGATCGGAACGGTTTTCCAAGCCGGCGCGCGCGCGTTTCCCGACGAAACTCGGACGGAAACGCGGGGGGAAAGTGTATCGCGGGAACAGATAGAGAAAGGGGGGGTGGCAGGACGAACAGAGAGAGAGAGGGAGTGAGGCAAAGAGAAATGCTAAGTTTCGCGTTCACGTTGAAATTCTGAAGTTACCTGGGTTCCCCGTCTCATGAATCACAAAGGCCGCGCGCGCGCGCGCGCGCGGATATGAAAGTGCAATTGCCCGTTGCCGCTGCTCCCTCCGCGCTCGCATTCGATGAGAATACCACTTTTTTTCTCCCTCCCCCTCTCTCTCTTCTCTTCTCCTTTTCTTTCTCTCTCTTTTCTGTTTCGTCGACGTTTCTCGCTCTCTGTTCGGCTATCTCTCTCCGCCGAGAATCGCGGCTCGAGAAAACAGACTGCCGAAATAAATTCGCTTTCGCCACGAATTTCATTTCGAGCCGGCGAAAGAATACACCGCGTTCCTACGCTGGCTATAGCGTAGCGTTTGCTACCCCGATCCAACGATCGAACGACGAATCGATGACGTATACGTCGATGCTATCACGCAGGGCGGGAACGGAATGGGTAAAATTTAAATATATAAAATTTAACAATTTTTTAACCCCTTGCACTACGATTCCTTTCGCGCTGCATTGATTAACACTTGTTTGTCCTTAATATTTTTAATAATAGAACCAGACGATTTTTCTTTCTTTTATTGCCTTTATATACTTTCGTTTCTGGACTTTGACAATAGAAAAATAAATTTCTGTTTAGCTGTAGAAGGAATTAATAATATTCATATTTAGTAGACGTTGCATGAAATCTGTATCAAGTGTCTGACTCGTTATTATAGTGCAAGGGGTTAAATTTTAAAATTGGGCTTCGCCTATAAAATAATTAAAAAATATACTCTTACCGATCCTATACCATATCCATATATACATATAAGCAAATAATAATCGATCAAGATTTGACAACGTTGCGAGATATTTGGACTTCCACATTCCTGTGTCCCGTCGTGTCTTTGTCCCAGCGTTATGTGATTACGGCGTCGCGTTATGGGATTAAACGGGGCCATGCGAAACAAATTGCCGTTCGCCATTCGGTAAAATACGTTTGTGCACGTTTCGCAGTATATTGATGGATTATACATATAACTAGATGGTAATCAAAGCCGGTCCCGGCGATGTGATCGCGAACTATTTCGAGCGCGCCACGGTGTTCACCGGGATATAGTGGTCGGTGGAACGTGATCCGGCATGAAATTAGCCATTTTCAGCTGGCTGCCAAGAACGCGAAGTTTCCTCGGTCGCCCGATGGCCGCCCCGCCCCCCCCCCCTCCCCCCGCGCGCATATCCCGACGACGATTAAACTTCTTTTCTTGACGCGATCTTCGTCGCTTGGTTTAAACGAAACTATCGCGTCCCGTGTATTATGATTAATATTAAGTATCCCGTGTATTACGATTAATATTAAATATCCCGTGTATTATGATTAATATTAAATATCCCGTGTATTACGATTAATATTAAATTAATTTATCAATAAATGTTCCCGCTCGCCTAACACAAATTTATATAACCAAATTACATATTGATAAAATAGTAGAAACACTGCCAGATTTCATATAATTTACCTAAATTTTTTAATCAACGGACACGTTAACCTTTAATTTTCTCGAAACAAGAGAAAATGGACTCGCACCGCTTTCAAAATAAACGGCACAAATAATGACCGATAATAATAATGACGCGATATAAACGGTGACTAAAGCGACGAAAATTCGATGACTCGAGGGGTGCGTAATGATTTCGATTGATCGTGTGTCGCGAGTTAAAAAAAAATAGAGAGAAAGAAAAGGGAGAGAAAGTGACGAAGGGAAATCGTGGCTAACGCGTTTCTAATTTTCCCGCGATCGTTCGGGGAGACCGGGTAGCGAACGGGGGAGCCGATATATTTGCGGGAGCATCGATTTGCCTCGGCGCGCGGAGGTATCGGCCCGTTCTCACCCCTCGCAGTCTGCGGGGCCGTTAGTCTCCCGCGGGTTCATTCGCTCGCGATTGCTCTTTATATACGAACGCTCGCAGGAGCCGAACGAAACCGGCCCCCGGCGAGAACATGCTCGCTGTATAAGAAAATTGCCGGTTATCCGGGGGGATCTTCTCTCTCTCTGCGGTGTCGCATCCCTATTCCGGCGACGGGGGGCGTTCGGAGGGATGAGCAGGGGGGTGTTCGGTCTCCGGATACCGACCGAATGAAATCCGCAGCTTAGCCGTAGGAAACCATATTAACGGGGACCGTCGCCAGTGGAGGGGGGAAAAAGAACAATTTAGACGTGATTCCGGCGTCCCCTTCAATTAGCTTTTATCCTGGAATATGGGACGGCGATAGTGGCGCGCGCGCGCGAGAGAGAGTGGTCAAAGCTACGATACGGTGGCCGAAGGGAGCCTTGATTGGCCCCGGAAAAGGGGAAGAATTAGCCGGAGGAACTTTATCGCGCCGAACCGGGACCGATTCAACGCCACGCACACACACACAAACACACATATCTGGAAGTGTATAGTATGGGCGAGAGTGTATGGTATGTAAGAAGGAATGCGGTTGTATGAATGTATTATATTGCCTAAGCCCTTCCACTTAGCATCGACTAATCGACAAATCATCGTTATACCACCATCCATACCAATGACTTAAATCGAGCAGTAAGATTAGCACAGACTGTCGCTGGAATTATCCGGCGATGATAAAAAAAGTTAGACCCCCGAAGAGGGTCGTCGAAATAAGTAATAAGGCGACGAAAGGGGCGGTCGTCGTCCAGGCCTGATTAAATCGTAACGTCCTGTCTGAAAGTTTTTAGCCCTGCCGTTTATTCCATTCGTCGTCATTTATTCCGTTCGTCGACGTTTATTCTGTTCGTCGTCGCTTATTCCGTTCGTCGTCGCTTATTCCGTTCGTCGACGTTTCTGTGTCTCGTTCGACGGTATAACGAGACCCCGGCCGAATTTAGACGGTGGACCCGCAGAAGAATGGATCCGTCTGACCTCCTTTTCGACCGCGAGAATAGAATGACGAGAGAGAGAGAGAGAGCGTGCGCCCCCCGTAAATCGTATGGATTGGTTTATTGTTGCGCAACCCTTGTGGCGATGGTGAGAAGTGTTTCGGGATGATTGGAACTGTCGAGTGGATGCTAAAACGAGAATTAACGGGTTAATCCGGCGGTTCGTATATGGGTCATGATTTTAAGATAATGCCGATCGCGCGATTCGGGCCAACGACTTGCCGGGGATGAAGCGGATGCTGTATATTCGAATCTTCTCTTTCGGCGATTTTAAAACGTTCGGGTCTTCTATTTTTGTTTTCCATTTTTATAAATTTCTTAAAGTTTCCATAGTTACGGTAGAAATCTCAGAAAAAGAAATTTAAGAGAAATTTAGTTTATGGTTTATATAATTTAGTTTATACCAGGTTATGTCAGGTTATGTATATACAATTATGGTATATACAATCGCAAACGATTAACATTAAAAAAACCAACAACCTACACTAACATTGAAAAAAATAAAATATATCATCCTTCAAGCGAAGCCTAAATTATGGCCTGCGATTTCAACCCCCCGCCTCGGGGGTCCGATTACACACGCGCCATGGAAAAACGCGTCCGCTTGAACGCGCGCACGCTTTCGCAGGTAAGCGCGCTCAATAGCATCGCCGTTGACCGGATTTTCCAAGGGCCGAATGGGGAGACCGCAGAACCGAGTAACAATCCATTTCCGCGCTTTAAATCGCGCGGCCGCGCAGAGGGTAGAGCGGCGAGAAAATTATGCTCGCGAGCAGGAAGCCCCGCGTTAAACCGAATCGCGATAATCGTTTGAGCAGTTGTCGCGCGCGAACGCGTCGGATCGTCCCATTGACGGCATTACGCTGATCGATCCTCTCTCCTTCTCTCTCTCTCTCTCTCTCTCTCTCTCTCTCTCTCTCGTTGTTTGTCGCCCAACAACAATTAACAGCCAGTTAATAATAAAGCGATTCGACCGTGACCGCGACTCCAAATGTCCCGGCGCCGAATCTATGCGGTTCCAATGACGCGCGCGCTGCGCGTCGATAACGCTGCGCGTTCACCCCCTTCGCGTGTTACTGACGTTTGCACTTAACGCGCGGAAGACGTGCGCGCCCGAGTCCCTTGTTTGCGAAACGTCGGATGCACGGCGAAGACACGTCGCTCCGCTGTGTCCGATTCGATGGATCGCTGATGGCGACGTTACATATAGGATATTGTTAATGGAAACCGACACCGCGAAACGCTTCGAGACTCCACCGCGTGATTTTACCTGTTAACCCTTTACAGTCGGAGCCATTTTAACTGGAAATCCAAGATATTTGTTTAAACTTGTAGCGTTACCATTTTATATATCATGGAATCGAATTTTGCGACTCGTGCAATAGTTAATAGGCTCTTAACAATTTTCTCAATATAAACAAATATGATAAAAATTAATTTGAAAAGCCACCAAATTATTAGAATCGTCACACGGCCGCAAAGGGTTAAATTTTAACCCTATAAATTTTAAAGGGTTGTTATTTTTTACTGAAGAATTGGACGATGTGAGAATTATTATATACATTATTTTATTATCGAATTGAACGATTGAAAAATTCTCCTTGGCAATTGCAAAGCTGTGTTTGAATTGGGTGGTTTAATGTTTACTCCATTTCTCGATGTTTAATAAGATTTATCAACCCTTTGCACTCCGAGCTATTTTACCTCCAGAACCAAGATATTTCTTTCGACCTAAGCTATTTCAATTTCACAGGATTTATTCCATGTTAAGCACCGTTGACCTTATCAGTTTATAGAATATTTGTATTTTTTAAAGATGTTTTCAATGTAACAGAATTTAGTAGCATAAAAATTCTTTCGATGTATTTTAAACGTGATGTATTTTATTTTCAATGGCGCTGCATAGTCGTCACTCGATTATGCGGGAAGACCGAGTGCCTAGCGCCGGCACGGTGCATCAAATTTACTACTTTGTTTCCGTACTTAAGGGCGGCACGTAAGAAATTGCTACCATCCGACGAGAATCACAGGGAAACGCTTTCGCCCCGTGTTCCGTGCAACTGCGCCGCGTTGAGGAAATATTGAAGCCGCGCGGCGCCGGGGCAACGTATATGCACCCGGGGGTTACGTGCGGCTGCAGAGTGATGCGCACGGCGGAGCAACTTTCGAGTCATCTTTTAAACAGGCCTCCGTCGTTTTACCAGAGTAGAAAACTTGGCTGAATCACTTCAGACGTTGCTCTTACTGTTCCCATCGGCGAAAGAGCGAGCCGCGGTGGAAATCGTCCGGCATCGCGTCTTTGTTGCCTTTGCTTAGAAAATATCTTCTGTAAAGAGTATTGCGTTAAATTTTTGTTATCAATTTATTATTAATTTTTGTACGATTTTGAAACGAATAATGAAATATAAGAGATAAGAATTGTCTGATATTAATAAGGAAAATATTAGGTTGGAAACTATGAAACGGGCGTCGCAGCCGTACAAAAACTAACCAAAACCGCCCGTTTCATGGTTTCCAACCTAACAGTAACAACAAATAAGCGCTAATCAAAGCGGCACAAAAGTAATCGTATTACAAAGGGTTAAAGGAATTCCAAGCGTGTTAAACTCGATCGTTGAAGGGGTTGGAGCAAACATCCGCGGCACGAACGGCGGCGTAAGATAAAGAGGAGCTCGGAAAGCGGTATTACCAAAGCGCGCATCACCGAGCAATTTCCACGGACGCTTACGACGATGATAAAGTAGCTAAGCCCGCGGTTCCAATAAGGTCCTTAATTACGATCCGACGGGTAAACGAGCGCGTAAAGCAGCCGCTCGGCCGCGGTGCTCGCTCCTCGGCCGCGAAAGCTAACTAACACTGCCCGTAAACTTCTGTTACAGCCCACATCGATCATATTCGCAAGATCGCTGGGATCGACCACGTGGGCATTGGAGCCGGCTACGACGGGATCAACCTGTAAGTGTTTCAAGCCTCATCCCCGAGTATGTACATAACCGGTAGTCTTCTGCCGCGGAGAGACTCCTTGCCGGATAATCCGCGCGCGGCTTATAAAAATACGCTCGCGCCTCGCTCGCGATAAATTGCGACACGCGCGAGCGCTTGCAAACAAGCGAGCCCCGGGCTTTAACTAACGCACGGTGAATTAGTGCCGTGAAAAAGGAGCGGAACGGTGTAATTCCTCGGCCACCTTTCCCCCCCTCTCTCTCTCTCTCTCTCTCTCTCGTTTCTATAGCTAGCAGCTCGCGCGATTTACGAGGTCCGCCGCGCAACAACCATAAAGCATGCGTTCGCCCTGCGCCGCCTTTACCAACCCCTGCTCTTCTTCCACCCCCCCCCCCTCTGGCCGTTTTTTTACGGTCGCTCGAAGCGTTGACCAGCGCCCCATAAAAACGTAATACGACGGAAGTAAAAGGTGCGACGGGAGGACCGCCTTGCTCAGCGAGCACCAGCCAAGCCGAGCCAGTTCTTCTTAACTACCGGCGCGGCGAGATGCGACGCGATGCACCGGGACGCGGCGTCTACCTTCGAGGAGATTGCGCCCGCTGCCAGTCACCATTCACGATCCTCTCTCGCGAGAGCTGTTCCCCGATCAATTTATTCCCCCGTCTCGCCGTCGAAAGGTAACTAGATGCCTCCACGCTTACGGCCGCCGTCGTCGCGTTTTATATTGGCCGCCGGATGGGACTGCGTTTAAACAGAACGCGCCGTTCCACGTTCCTGCGTTTCGAACGGGCCCTTTCAGCGGACTGTTACGCTTCCTCGAGATCGTTGTTGACCCGAACGTCGCCGCGGCTGTGGTTTTATGGTTCAGAGAGCTGAAACTTTTTCGGTTTCAATCCCCTTGCACTGTAATAACGAGTCGGGCTAATGATAAAGATTCCATGTAAGTTCTATTAATTTAAATAAAATTGAATTTTTCTATTATTAACACTGGAAAGACGGGAACTTGAGGACGGGAAAATTACTGCTTTTCGGCAATATAGGTATATATACCGGAAATAAAGAAGGGGGGGAGCAACAACAATGATCAATAAACGCATTTATATGTTGTAGAAAAAGTGACAAAATTATAAGAAGCTGTGTCATTATTTACATAATTATTTTTCTAATTGAAATTGAAAAGCAGTCAAAATGACTTGCTTAGGTAATCCAGTGTTAAAATCTAGATACGGAAACGAATAAAAACGTTAGAAGATAGAAAAATGATCTGGTACTATTAAGGAAAATATTAAGGACGAAATGGGACAGATTTCAAATCAAATCGATAGCTTTCGAAAAAAGATATGCGGTTTTCTATACTCGCTTAAAAATCCGATATCTCATATGCGCCAACCAAATATAAAGATACGATACTCGTGGACGATGATTTTACCGTGATTCATTCACCTGACGGGTGCAGCCGGGAAGACTGCTTTCTATCAACCCGTTGACGTTAGAAATTACTCTGCGAAGCACGGGTGTCTGAGGTTCCCCCAGTATTTAACCCCGCGCAGACTCCCCCGTTTCATCGCATATTAATAACCCTCGCAGGTGTGGTATAGCCGACCTCCCCCCCACCCCACCCCGCCCCTCTTCTCTCCACCACCCTCGGCGCGCTTCTCGAATTTGTTACACTTTCGGAAAGTTGGCGGGCGCTGTAAATTCTACGCGCGAGGCGAGCTAACAGTTTCTTCGCTTCTCCGCGAAGGCACGCCTTTGACGTAACTCGCGCGCGAGCGAGCGAGCTCGTGTTGCCTAACTTGCCGTCGTCGTTCTACTGTGCGCGAGACCCTGGACCGAAAAAGGGACCTCGCGGACTCGCCCCGAATCATTTCCGAGAATTATGGGAACGCCGATTTTACCGACTGCAAGAACTTTGAAAATTCGGGGACGCGAAAGCACCGTTCGTTACTCGTGATTTGAGAAATAAACCCTTTCGCGCGTCTCGAGCGCGAAACGGGAAATGCTTGTATTGCGAGCTTTCGTTTGTATAATCGTCGAGTCAATTTTTTAACAGGGAATAAGAAAGGTATTTAATTGAAGGATCAAGGAGATTTCGTTCTCCGACTTTCGGTCGGAGATTTAGTTAAAACTTTGCACTTTGGAAATTTAGTTATTGTACTGTTCACTTTGGAAATTTAGTTGTTATACTGTTCACTTTGGAAATTTAGTTATTATACTGTTCACTTTGAAAATTTAGTTATTATACTGTTCACTTTGGAAATTTAGTTATTATACTGTTCACTTTGAAAATTTATTTATTATACTGTTCACTTTGGAAATTTAGTTATTATACTGTTCAATGAAATATAGGATTACTTGGGATGCAATTAAATAGTTTTTGAGATATTTACGGTGAGAACTGTATCACTGTTTTATCTATAGAGTGTCTCATTTGAGTCGACGCAATAAAAATATCTCGCGTACGGCTGACAAAAAGAAGAAAGAAAAATGGCACTCGTTTCTCGCTGTTGATAAATTGCGAAACTTATAGACACCTTTGATAAGCAATTTTGCGAAGCTGATGCGAGAACAACCCTCTCCTAACCGGCGGTCCGCGCTCGGGTGTCCCCGCGAAGCGGCGACACGTTACGTTACACCTGCCCGAGGGGCTGAAATCGGCGCGGACGCCATTAAGCCGACCGGCGGGCGCCCCCCTCCCCCCTCTCCCTCCCCCGCGAAAAAAGGCGCGAGTAGCAAAGAGAAAAAGGAGCGGCGACAGCCGCAGCTGCTGCTAAAAAGTTGTCGGGTTTTTCGCGGAGCCGCGCGAAAAACACGCGTGGGCGTGGCGGTCGACGTGGACCCACCGGTGGGAGGGGGGGGGGATGGAAAAGGCAGCGGAACACACGCGCGCGGGGTTGGGGGGGTGAGGGGCTCAAAAACAACGCGAACGCAACCAACCGCGCGTTTGCACGTCGAGCGATAAAAAGTGCGAGACGGGAAGAAAAGGACGACGGGATTTTTATGGGGAAATCGAACGACGCCGAACGCGGCCACGATTATGCAATAATTATTATTAGACCGGCGCGGATATTTCTTTGCCGTGCGCAAAAAGGATCGCACGCGCGAAATTGTTGCGACGGTCGCGCGCTAATTTCGTTTATTTGCTTAAAACGAATTCGCGTCACTTTGTTGTACAAGTAAAAACGATGTTTCGACGAATAATCGGAATTTATAGCAATAATCGTTTATGTCTATTTGATTAGTCTACGTTCGAGTTATTTATTGAATAATAAATATTAGATATTATTATGGAAATTCTGTGCTGTCAGAGTGTTGCTATATAAAATCGTGCAGGGTTTCGTATATCAATTTTTAGTATAGTTAACGGTTTAAAGGAATAAGTGATTCATATAAGCTTTAAATTTTTAAACAATAATCCCGGTAATAAAAACCCAGAACTAGAAATTGTTCGCCAAGTAAAACATTGCGAACACTCGGTCGCACTCGGCCGTCGACCATTCTAAAAATAATTACGCGGAAGAGTTTGCGGTGAACAAAAGGCTCGAGAGTAGGGGTAGAGGGAGAGGGGTGGTGGTGCAGGAAGGTGTTAAGAATTGCCGTGGCACTCTCGTCGTCGACGGCCCGTCGAGTGTTATGCACTCGAGCCGGAAAGCACCACCACCGCGCGCAGCAACAGCAGCGTTCCATTGCAAATGTTTACGGGCCGATGCCGGGGCTGGGGGGGGTGGGAGGTCTCAATGACAAATGCACCCCCCAAATACTTTCGTTTCGCGTCACGCGGCGCCTTTGATCTCGCTTTCAAATTCGTATAATTAGCAATCGCGCCCGCGCGGAGAGACCACTTTCCCTTTGCTCCACTGGGTGCCGCGACCAACGGCCCGGGGGCACCTTTGACCGTCCGAGCGCGAATTAAAAAATTCGCGCGCCGGCTTCCGTGGCAATTGTGTCCCGAACTACGCTCGGCTCGGCTCCGCGGGGAAGACGCGGCAACGGCGTGCACTTAGGAACGCAACTATAGCGCTACCTTCAATTTTTAAGTATTTTGGGAATTTTTAGTGGGAACGCGGAAATATGTTAATTTTATGAGGTGGAAGGGCGCGATAAATTGTCAATTTTGTTTAAACATTTATGGCGTTACTTCTACGCGAGACATTGTTATTAATATTATTATAAATAAATAGCTTTTGTGGCTAGAAACAGACATAACTTCGCGAAGGGTTAATACGTGTAATTAATGTTACAGTTTCGCAACGCTAAAATAATCAATTTATAAATTTATGAAAATTTGTAATAATTATATAATATAATATTTAAATAATTTATCAATTTAAGATACCTTTACATAAACAATGTTACAAAAGTATTATAATCATGCACATTATATCGTATAATCGTGCACACTATATCATATAATCATACATAGTATAATCACTGTTCTCTCCGCTGCCATCCAGACGCCCGGAATAACTCAAAAACGAGGGGACGGTGCCACGCAGTATATAGCACTTTCAGCGACGATGGGAATCCGGGAAAGTTCGCATCGGAATGAAAACAATGTCCGATTTCTGGCGGCCGGCGGACGTCCGCGACAACTCGGACAGCTCGTAATAGCGACGGGGGGGGGGGTCGGAATTAAAATTGTCTCCGGTCCGAAGGAACCCGTGGAATTCAACGTCGGCGAACGTGTCCGGCGCGCCGGCGAGTACCGTCGGCGCGGAAAGGTTTTCCGGCGCGGCCACTCGACGAAAACCTCGGGCAAACGGCTGCCGCGCGCCGGTGAAAATAAAAACGGGGAAAAAAATTGAACGCGTCCGGCAATCGGCGGAGATAAATGCAAGCGGTCTCGCCGCGATGCAACGCGATGCAACGCGGCCAATGATCGATCAATTAACAGGCGGCACGATTTATCTTGCGCGCATTTTCCATCCGTCAACCGTGTGCTCAACAGGAAAAAGAACGTCATTAACCTGTGGGGGAGCCAACGGAAAATCGGCGCTATTCGGGCCAACAATGAACCGTGAAATTTCAACGACCGCGCGTTAAAAAAAAAGAACTCTGTGAAAAGCGCCGTTACGCCGCCGATTATTTAAACGGACAGCGAATTTAGAGAGGCGGATTTTATATATTTTTTTTTATTTTTTATTTCGCGTGTATCCGCAGATCGACGCGTCGCGGAAGCTGCACACGGCTGGTTTTCACTTTGGAAAATAAGATAGGATAGCGATTTTTCGTTCGTCGAACACGGGGGGAACGCGATCGCTCGCCTCGCGGCGTTCATTAGCGCCGGCTAATGTGCCGCCGATTTGTAAGCCAAGCACGAAGAGTAAAAAATTGTAAATGATCGGCGACTCTTGATAAATAAATCGGCGACGTTTTCGGACGTTCGCCTGGTTCGATCGATGATTTAACCCTATAAATAAATAGTTAATAAATTGCAAAATTTTTATTAATTTCTGCGTGTAAGAAAATAAACGCTTTTCAAGAAACGCACAATCGCTCGATCGAGTACAATGAATTAGAAGGTAAATATAATGAATTCCAAAGCAGAAATAATAAATTAGAAGCTAGAAGTAATAAAATAGAAGCTAGAAATAATGAATTGAAAGGCAGAAGTAATGAATTAAAAAGTAAAAATAATGGATTGAAAAGTAAAAATAATGAATTAAAAAGTAAAAATAATGGACTAAAAAGTAAAAATAATTCATTACAAGGTAAAAAAAATGAATTAAAAGATAGAAAAAATTCTAAAACCATCTCGAAGACATCGACGAATTAAAACAGCGACTCTCCTCTCCATCTCCCTCGCAACCAGATACCCAGCAAAAATTGTTCGGCGGGACGCGGCATTTATTCAACCTGGCCGGCGCGCGTGGCCGCCACCAAATTATTCTGAATTCTCAATGGCGCCTATTAGCCGAAAGCAAAAGGAACGTTTCAATAACATCCTTTTTTTTTACCTTGGAACGCGGCGTTCACGGGAAGCAGCGGTGGGACGCGACCGGGTGGCACGAAGTGGCGCGAGCGCGCGCGCTCCTCGGTTTTTGCATAAATCGCCCGACATTATTTCGCGGCGCTCGTTTAAACAAGCCGCCGGATCGACTTTTTATCCGTGCCACGCCGGAAGATTTATATTCGGGAATAAAAAGAAAGGCGGGGAAATAAGAGAGCGAAAGAGAGAGAGAGAGAGAGAGAGAGAGAG
>NC_135781.1:1332087-1349171 GCF_028453695.1 Augochlora pura
GTCCCCCGTACATTTTTATGGAAATTCCGTATTACGGCTTTTTTTTTACGCCGCCCTGCCCGGTTCGGCTGGCTCGAATCGCTATAAATCACTGTCAAGTGCCCGCATTCGAGTGCCGAGGCGAAAGAGAGGCCGTCCAGGACCAGCCGATAGAGACACCGAACGCGATCCCATCGATACTCGGCGAAAATCTAAGGAGAGAGAGAGAGAGAGAGAGCGAGAGAGACATCTTCCGTCGCCACAGTATATATTTTATTATTACAAATTGTAATATTATAATGTTATATTATTATTATTATCATTATGTTATTATATTATTATTATTATGTCGCTATTACTTGTTAAAATAAATAATTATAATAATCGTAAATTCAGTTTAAGCAAATTGTTTAAATATCGAACAAAACGCGTTAATTTCGATAGGATGTTAGCAGAAACGCGGAATCTAAAAGATTAGATTCTAAATTAAGATAATAGCACTGTATAGTTTTATTTTTACAATATCATTGATTTTTATACCGTCGCGGATAATGGGTTAAGGTTATAGCGTGCCTGAGTACGTTTATTAATTCCGTTAGTGATGCTTTTACCGTTTTGCAAATATAACCTCATTCAATACATTCTCTTCGATTCAATAAATTTCATTCAATTCACCGAATTGTTTCCTAGTGCCGTGTAATTCAATTCGTTCGATTGTTTTCCTAGAACGAGCAATTCAATCGACAATAAATCACTCGTGTACTATACATAGAACGAACATGAATAATTAATTTATTAGTTCGATAATTTCATATGAAGCACTTAATTAAATTATGAGCGTTGAATGGGTACGTTTAAGTGATACCAGAGTATTATGGAAGCAACAATATCCGGCTGTATTTCAAAAATCTAGCAAATAATTAACAATAGTATCCTACAACATCCACTTTATATTCCAAAAATCCAGCGAAATAATTAACAATAGTGCCAGCAACATCCATTTTATATTCCAAAAATCCAGCAAAATAATTAACATTGCCAGATTATGTTAGGTTATGCCCAAACGCCAGGTTATGTTAGGTTATGTCGAAATGCCAGGTTATGTCCAAACGCCGGGCTGTGTTAGGTTATATCCAAAAGCCGGGCTATGTTAGGTTATGTCCGAACGCTAGGTGATGTTAGGTTATGTCGAAATGCCAGGTTATGTCCAAACGCCAGGCTGTGTTAGGTTATGTCCAAAAGCCGGGCTATGTTAGGTTATGTCCGAACGCCAGGAATTGGGAGAGCCGCTCCACGAGAACACGGCTTGCTGGACCCGCGGCAACTTGGTCGAGGCTCGGCTCGAGCGCCGCCAATAAATCTGCACGGCCCAATTTTACGCCGGCAATATTTTATCACGCGCCATATACCGCGGGTCTTTGGTCGTCGCGCTCGTTTTCAACGATCGCGCGCGCGGACCGCGTTATTGTTACTCGGTCCCGCGCGGATTCGCCCCGTCCCCCGGAAGAACTCCAGAAACAGGACGGCAGAATTTCCAGATCCAGCGAATTTCATTCCGAACGACACGCGTTCTCGCGCGGTCGCCGATTGCTTCGCTGCCGGAACGCTCGGCCGTTGTTACGTTGAAAATGTTGTCGGGGCGCGGCGACGAAAAGGCGGAACTTTTTATTGGAGACGCGCGTGCATTTTTTATTCGATCCAAGGTGAATTTCCAGGGGAGCGGTCTCGTTCGAATCATTCTCAAAGCGGAATCAACATTTTTACACCGGCAATTTTGCATAACGCCGTGGTGGAATTCTTTTTTCCCGAATTTCAAATGAACCCGGCCGAGGAATGGGAGAATTATGTGCAATACCGCGGGAGAGGTCTGTCCTACGGGAGACAGCTCCAGCGACGATACAGGAGGGAAATAGTTTCTCATACATACGGCGGGCGAAACGGGGGTGCTAATATCGCAAGGTGGAGAGAAGTGTTCCGATGGTGGAATTAGGAGTCTGTCGAGTGTAGAAGGGAATTGAAGAAAAATGAAAAGAGAGAATTGTCATTTATATCGTTCGGAAACGGTGTGAAATTATAGAACTATTTAGGAACGAAATACATATAGTTCGTTTACTGTAAATAATTCTTAATTCTCGAAAAAATATCCCATAGGTAAGTACTATCTCAGACTTTTACGGCTGACCCCTGATTTATAAAAGAAGTGAAATATAGCAGCAAAATAGCCAAGAGTGTCCTAAATGTTATATATTAAATATATTAATGCTTTGCACTCCGCTGTACCGATGTCAGAAGACGTCGTGATTCTAGCATGTCACTCGGATGTCCTCGCTAATGGGACATCAAGATGCGTTCCCGTGAATATTTTTCAATGAAAAATAGCTCGAATTAAAGCTCAAGGTGTCTGCTTTTCAACCATATTTGCTAAATAATAATTGTCCAGTTATGTTGACATGGCCACCCATTTTCCAGCGGTACTAAAAGCGTTAAGCAAGATGATCGCTTCACGAACTTTTGGTTCCGTCATCGACGAAGAAAATCTCCGTATCCGATACCAAGGCGTTTGACGCGGCGATATTAGTCAACGTTCGCATTATCGACAGCCTGGAAGTGTTCGCAGTGATAACGCCTCTCTCTCGTCTCCCGAGCATAGGAAACAGGCACGCGACGACGTTGCCCCGGCTCTCTCTCTCTCTCTCTCTCTCTCTCTCTCGCTCTCTCTCTCTCGCAGTCGCGGCGCGCGTTAATGACGGACACACTCGATTTGGAAATTCCCGAGATTGAAACAACGCTCTCGTGGCCGCTCGACGCGACGCTCGATCTCTGCTCGCAGTATACGGCTGCATAACTGCCAGTTTCAGCCGCGATATGACGCGCCATGAATAAGTCTCTAACCGCTCTTGTTGGCCCGACATTGTCAGCAGAGGTAGCTTTCAACGGTTCCGCAACGCTCTCGTTGTCGACGGTGTGTCCCCCCCACCCCCGCCCGCCTCCCGTCTCTGACGCTCGTTATGACGCGCGTAATGAGAACGTCGAAATTCAGGCTTGATCCCTTTTAACGCTCAACTCGGCCGTCGTTCCTCTAATTCGCCGTGAATATCCGGCCGGCGCGTCTCGCACCGCCGCGATGCACACTCGCCTGCGATACCTAAGCGTTCGTCGTCAGCTACCACCCGTCGCGTCCCGTCGGCTTCAACGCCGAGCCATTTATTCGAGGCCGATCAATGGGCTCGCTCGCTCTTATCCACCGACAACCAGTCCTTTGGACGACTATACTATAGACGATGCTCTTGCGACGGACCAACACACGCTCCTTAAGATATATATTAGAAATGATTCTGTACTATTGTCCCACGAATCTTAGTGGCGTCCCCTATATCGAGTTCACTATCTTGCGCAGACTGTATCACTAATTTTCATCGAGCATACTCTCAAAGATATACATAACCTAACATGGAAAGAACTTATATCGTCCGCCCTGATGTTTCAATTTCATGTAATTTCGACACCGTACTAGTTTTGGTAAGCCTCTCTTCCACCTCTCTCGACAAGCGCGATAGAGTTCGCGGATGGTTTCGGACAGGGCGACGCCGTAAGAAGCGTCGGTGATGAACGACGATTGATCGCTAACGAAGCGTTTACCTCGAGCCGTCGGGAGCCGTGGCGATCTTGAGCGCGTTCGCAGTCGGCTTCCGCCGTGGCAAAACCACGCTCGCGCGCGGCTGCTCGCGCAGGCCCAGCTAATTACGCCATTAGACTAACGATTGCTCGGAGGTTGACCGCGAGAGCTCGACATTCTCGTTACCGGGCGTCCCGGCGTCGGATGAATTTTAATTGCGCCCGGAAGTTCGTTGTTGCCCGTAGCTGGCCGATCGGTCGTCGCCGGCGCGGCGAAGCCTCTTGGTCTCCATGGAACTCGCATTTGTGAACACTGAATTTACGATTATTGTAATTACCATAATTGATCATCAAATTTTTAAAACACTGCCCTGCATAACCTCACATTTTTGGCAGAAAAACCTAATTCACCATAAATCTCAATACACATTCTCCTCTTACAAGAAAAAAGACAACGACAAGTATCGGATAAAAGCTGGATCCAATCGCCGAGATGATTTTGGCCGGGGAAAAGGCGACAGCTTTTCCAGCGCGCACTTTGCGCCGGAACCTGCATCGCCGCCATCTTTGGCGGAAAAACGTCGACCGCGTTCGCGAGTCCCATCGAAAACCGAAAATCCGATTCCCAGGCGAAGACACATCCCGTCCAGCACCGTTGACGGTGATTTATAGGCGGGAATGAAAGGCGGCGAGGGAAGGAGAGAAAAAAAACGTCCGCTCGAAGAACGAACGCGGGGATCGATACGCGGTGGAAACGCCGAGAAAGGGGGTCGAGAAGAAACGGAATGGGAGAATCGACGGTTTTCGAGCGATCCTCGCCGTCGCGCGGGATCGCGACGCGTTTCGCCGGGGTGGGGTGGGGGGTTCGATTACGCCGATCGCGAGATCATCGGCCGGGATAATTCGCGGTAATTATCGGACCCCGTTGCACCCTTCGGCGGCTGTTTGCGGAGCGTTGGCGCGGTCTAGACGGGAAATGGAAGCACGGCCGATACTTTCGAAGGCTTCGAGATATCGTCGCCGGCCTCTCTGCGAGCTCCCAGACCGCCCCGAGGGTCGATCTAGGGGGAATGGAATGTAGGTTGCACTTTTCCAATGTGGGACAGGTGTGTCAGGACTGTTTTCTCTCTCTCTCTCTCGCTTGCCTCAGCTCTCTTTTCCCTTCTTTCTCAGCGATGAATACTAGATTTTACCGTGGAAGCGATCTCGCGTCGATGAGAAACTTTTCTTCTTAAGGTGTCCCATAAGTTCCTTCCTTTCCTTGTTGCGAAATTAATGTTTATTGTTTATTCATTGTATTATATATTCTTCCATCTCTCAGGCAGCCTCCTCGTGCCCTCTCTCCAAAACAGTTCGCTACTATCTAATGCACTTTATACCCAAGGATTTTCAACATGCATACTCCCGTCTTTATATGTATATAGCCTAGAAAGAGGTATGGAACACCCTAATATTTGCCAGCGCGCCGAGAGTCGTTCTCCTCTCGGATCGCTGCGGCTCGCGTGCCTCTAAAACATGAAATTACGAACGAAACAAGAATCTCTAAGGCAGAAGCGAGCGCAAAGTCTCTCGGGGGATCTTTCGTGTAACGGGTTTTCCGAGGACCGTGGCTGGGAGAGGGTGCAGCGTAGCGAAAGATCAGATCAATCGACCCGGCGCATCCGAGTCCGGGCCGGTCTTAATTGCGTTGCAATAATCGCGAATTAAAATAGCCGGTGCCGTTATAATTCTCGTCATCTCCACGGTTATCCGTGTTCGGCCGACGGGGTTGTTAAAAAACGGGCTAGCTTCGGGGGGTGAGAGAGAGAGAGAGAGAGAAGAGGGAGGCTCGACCTCGTGGCACATTTACCAAGAGAGATCGCGCGGTCGTCCGACTCCGGTGAAATTGAAAGGCGAAGTCGCGTTGCGACGTCTCTTGCTCTCTTCGCGCGGCGCGCAGTGATTAGAGCAAAAAAAAGACAAAAAGAGCAATATTTGTTTTATTTTATTTTTAGTATGTAATTTAGAGGATTTAATTTTAGAGCGATATAGATAATTAAAATTAAATAGTTTAAAACGTACGATTTTTATTCTGTTCGTTTAAAGATCACCGTGCGCCAGGTCGCGGTGCCGATCTCGCAGAAAAGAGCTATAGTAAACGCTGCTCGCCCGTTGGCTCGCCGCGCTATAGTAATTAAAGTAATGAGGGATAAACCGCCCGAGGAGACTCATAATTTATCCGCGGCCGCTCCTCTCGACAAGCGTCGTCATTGTACGCGGCGCGACGCCGTCTCCCGGCCGCGATTTCTCCTCGAATAGAAAAATCGCGTCGGCCATTTTCTCGACGACGACTCCCCACCCGCGCGCCAACTATAAATCTCTCTATTGTTGCTATCGTCCTATTAATCTTCGTTGCGCACCCGAGGAAACCGCGGAATATTCGAAACACAAACGTGTACAAAGGCGGCGCCGATATTAGTTGCATCGTCCGGAGTCAGAATTAACCCTTTGCCGTCGAGCGGCGATGCCAGAAATTGCCCTGGTATTTTCCGATGAATTTTCTGAAGAATTTTCGGAATGTTAAATTTGTTCATATTGGATAAATCGTTGAGTAATGGAGATCTTGTATAAGAATATACGCGTTAAATTTCGTACGTATTAAATAAAAAGAATTATATATGGTAAATGGAGATATTTTACGTTGAAATTAATATCTTCATTTTGGAGGTAAATTTATTAAATTACTGTAAATTAGATTTATTAAATTACAGTAAATTAAATTTATTAAATTACTGTATATTAAATTTATGAATTTATTATGAATTAAATTTATCAATTTATTATGAATTAAAATTATTAATTTATTATGAATCAATTTATTAATTTAAGTTACACAAAATAGCACAGAGATATTGTAATAATATATTAACCCTTTGCACGCGAAGCTTTTTTTACTGTATGTCTAAAATATACTTTTGGACGGCGCACGGTAATTCTATATTATATAATTTATTAAAGCAATTTATTTAAATGAAATTTAGTCAATGTAACAGTTATACTTTGAACAGTTCTTTAAATAAAAATAAATTAGCTAATGCTAAAATTCGATTAGAACATCGTATAATAATAATAATCTTGAGCGACGCCTCAAAGTCCCCCCATTCGAGTAAAAATAATTAAATAATTCTAGAATAATAAAACAGCAGTTCCTTTGCAATGCTAAATGACTAGCTCGATAACGAAATCGCAATTTACTCTCTCGTCCGCGCCACGTGCAAATTTGAAGAGTATACGGAGAGAGAGAGACCCCTGTTCCATTTTCACGGGGTGACAATTTTTAATCGGCATAAATTATACTTTTTATTCCGGCTTTTTCTAAACGCTGTCTCTCTCTCTCTCTCTCTCTCTTTCTCTATTGAAATAAGAATTTCCGCGTTTGTCCGCGTTAATTTAATTTTATGGAAATTTCGACGAATATTTTGAATAGAAATTAAGTGTAACCGCGAGGGGTGAGAGATTTCAGAATTTTGCGGAGGGAAGAAAATAAAGGAATATTTAAAACGGTCGGTATAATAATGCCGCGTTACAGATGAAAATAAAGGATTCGATATGGCGGAATGGCAATGTAATTATTATGGTCGTATTAACATCATTATCGAAAGGATTGAAGAGAAGACTTCGCAAGCACATGTGTAGTCAGAATGATAATAAATCTTTATTATTGTTAACGTTATTATTATTATCATTATTATTACCATTATTACTATTATTATTATTATTGTCATTTGGTCATATCGAAGAAAATACAACCATATTTAAAATACCGAAAGCGATAATAATACGGTAGCCATTACGACGCGAGTAGGTCTACCCACCTTGATTGCAAAAGTTAACAAACGTCGATGCCATGGAACGATTACGGTCGTAATTGGAAGCTGCGAAATATCGCGGTTGCATTCGGGAGACGATCAAAAATAACAATTAAGCTCTGTAGTTAAATATCGTTCCAAAATATAATATTGTATATACTTATCCATAAACATCTAATAATTGAACAGAATCTAACAACGTAATATACAAGAATATTTCGACTCTATATTTTCGTCTCGCTGGCCCTTGTTCTCGCCGCGCGGCGTTTCCCAGAGAACTTCGCTAGTAATAAGAAGCGGTCGCGTGTTCCCGATGTCGAATAAAAGCGATGCGTTCAATAGGCGAGAGAGAGAGAGAGAGAGAGGAGGTAGAGAAATTCTTGAAGGCCGGACTACGAATAATAGAAAGCGAGGAGAGAGAGAGAGAGCAGCGAGCAACGAGAAAACTGCGATTCCGTCGTCGTCCGCTGACGGTCCGGTACATACATAGACTTGGAACGAGAGACGGCGCGTCCCAGTGATTGCGAACAGTTTCTTTTCCTCGACGGTGAAAAGAGGGGGGGGGGGGATGGCCGGCGAGCCCCCTCCGCAAGAAAATGGAACGTTAAAAAGCGCCGCCGCCGGACGACGGCACACACACGCGTAATTCCCTGCCGGTCGGCGGCTCGTTGAAGGAACTCGACCGAAGAATACGCGGAATGTCATTAAATTCTTTCGCGGATGGATTTTTCTACATGTCAACGGGTTCCCCTTAACGGCGCGCGCTCGCAGAATTTCCGCGGCGAAACCGTTTCGCTTTTCCGTCGCCGCGGAAAAACTCTGCGACAGAAGGAGACGCGAGCGCGAACGTTGAGTAACGAAGGTCCGCAAAGAAGATTACTCGTCCGCGACGCGACGTATAATGGATTAAATTTCCCGCGAAGAATTACGCGCGCGCCGGCGAAATTGCACGAGGAGAGGGAGGGAGGAGGGGGGGCAGGTCGGGGTCCGCGGTGGCTCGTCGAATACTTTCGAGCTGCTTTTTTAATCGAATTAAGGCCGTCGCGACGGTTCATTAAAAACTCGTCGCGCGGAGGGTATTTACGTGTTAGGGTGGACCATAAGTTTTGCGGCGACTAGCTCCGACATAACGGATGGATTCCTTTCGCGAAAGTTAACTAAGAGTGTCCCTATTTGCGTATATACCGCGAAAACGTCGTTTTAGCCTTACCTAAGGCAGAACCAGCTGGAAAGCCTTTACGGCGAGACTAGTAGCGAGCCCAACTCGCCTCAGGAACTCCACCTTTTCTGTATTTAAAAATTTTATGAACCATAAGTTATTATGGTATGGTTATAGTAGTATTATTATATAAAGTAATTAATTACTGTATTAGAGTATCTCATAAGTTCCTTTGGAAGCGAAACTTTGTACGAATTCACATATCCCGTCTCGATTAAATAATTATTTATCATTGTCCTGTAAACGTTAGTCAATGTCTCATTTATTAGTTATGTCTCAAATTCACTATACCAATTTTCATCGATCAGTACTCTCTAGTTGATGCACAGCGTGGCGCGGAAAAAAACTGACACCCTATAACAGGACACGGTAATAAATAATGGCGATCCGGTCGACCGGCGACTTATCGAACCGCTGTTAGGGTGTCCGCCCGGCTATGAAAGCCACTTTGCAAGCCGGGCGAAGGACCAGGGGGAAGGGCCACTCTTTGCCTTCTATACCCGGGTCTAACAAGAACCTACGATTAGTCTGGGCGGCTGGAGACCGCGACCAGATGGCCGACGATCATTTTCATAAAAACGACTTTGCCGCACCGGTGTTTCAGGACACCGTCGGGCTTGGAGGACGTTAGCAAGTACCCGGAGCTGTTCGCGGAGCTGCTGGCGAGGGGATGGTCGGAGAAGGACGTCCAGAAGCTGGCCGGGCTGAACCTGATACGGGTCTTCAAGGCGGTCGAGAAGGTAAATTCGAGCGCGGGAAACTCGCGTCGCGAAGAAGACGTGAAAGAGACGAAATTCAACGCGTCTTGATTGATAAAGTGTTCGGTTTATACATAAGTGCTATAGTGATTAAAATTACGTATTTTTGTTCACTTATATTTTACGTCGTCTCAACTACGCTTGCGATTATTAGCGACGCTTTTTAGTTGGGGATATTTGAGTTTACTATTATAATACATAATTTGCAAGATTAAAGAAAAAAGAAGATAAAATTTATTAATTCTTTTTTAAAGTTTAGATATATGATATTTAATATTAACACTGTAGATGCAGCGTTGTGTCCCCGGGTATTGCTAATTATTATATCGAATTTAGTGGTGTCATATGTTCCATTATTCTAGTTCGCTGCAATGTCAACCCTTTGCGGTTGTATTAAGTTTATGCATAGGTATCAGGCTGGTCAAAATTAACTATAAAATTTAATCTATTATCGGAATTAGAGATAAAATGTAATCAATTGTTGAAATTAATGACAGAATTTAATCAATTATCAAAACTAAAAATAAAATTTAAACAATTATTAAAACTAAAAATAAAATTTAATCAATTGTCAAAACTAATAATAAAATTAAATCCATTATTAAAATTAATAATAAAATTAAATCAATTATCAAAAAATTTATTAATTCTTTTACAAAATATAAATACACCAAAGGCAATAATATCTCTCAATTTCAATAAAAAGAAAAAAAGAAATAATAAGCAGCTTCGGTGACTGATAGTGACGACACACGGTTCCAAAGGGTTAAAACTAGGTTCGAGTCGACGAGAATCGCGCGAGCACGTTGGTCGGTGGAAACGATGTCGAATTCAAGACGACGGAGGGCAAACAAGAGCAGACGAGGTTAGAACCGCGCTGAATGTGCAATCGGGTTGATTTTCGCCGGTGTTCGGTGAAAGAGCGACAGATTCGCAGAAAAATCATCCGGGACAGGAGGCGGAGTAGTGCCCGGCGCAAAATAACCGATGGCCAGAAACCAGGTTAGCCGAGTCGACCAATATCGGATTTAATAAAGCACACAAATCATGCATCCACCCACGGACGCGCGACCGGTTCATCGGTCTCGGCGGGGCCGCGGGATTTTTGTCCTTTTGGAGCCTCGCCAATCGCAGGACCAGCTGGCCCTATCCTCCCCTGGCTATGCTCTCTCCACTCGGACCATCCATGCCGTGACTTCTATACTAGTCGACTGCGATGCACTGCGAACCTCTGTCGCCTCCGATGCCGCGTCTATCTCGCGCCAACGTGTTAACCCTTTGAAGGATTATTGGAAATAATTCTACTTCTACAACTGATACTATCGGCGCGATTAAAGATATTAAAGATACTCGAGCGGCGCCTCTATGGCGCCATTAAAATTGTTATAACACGTTCCAAAATTATTTCTGCAAATATCGCCGAAGCATAGATTGAAAAAATTGTTAAAAGTATAACTGTTATATGAGTCACGAGACTCAATTTCACACGCATAGAATAAATTTTGTTATATAAGATGGAAATACTAAAAGTCAGAAAAATGATTTTTGATTTGCAGTTAAAATGGCTTCGAGTGCAAAGGGCTAATACTACTCTTCCAATAACCACGAAGCAAGGAAATAAACTCAAGCACACCAAGCGACAAGCGTTACTTAATTATCAAACCTCAGAAGCAAACTATTATCGTTACGAACCATATCGTAACACTAACCTCTACGACTGCACCTAACCTCTACGCATTATCCTACGAAACTCTGTCCAAGGATAGCTAGTCCACTAATGCTACACACCCGGCTCAGTATCATCGCGTATATTTTCACCGTCATTGGGAATATTTTCACCGTCACCGCCCCAGAACCCGTGACAAGCGGGCCACGCTTTTGATTTCATTCGCCGCCAAATGGATATTTTCCGAGGGTTCGGGGGAGGTAAGGGTGGCGCCGATGTCGGCGGAGGCGGACGCGCGCCGGCAAAAAGACGCGTTGAAGCGACGGAACGTGCAAAGCCGGGCAAGTTTAAAATTAATGTTCCGCCGCTCCCCCGGTAAAAACCGTCCGTTTAAATGCAACGTCACGACACGATACAAATTACTATTCGTCTCTTATTCGGGTGCTTGTCAGATCCAGGAGGGCGGGAGGGAGGGAGAGGCCGCCGCCGCGCCTGCAGCTGACCAAGCACACTGCCCCGGCCGGAAAAAAAAGAACGGGGCGCGTTCGCTCGAATATTTTCAGGACGACGGTGAAATTTGGCTTTCTCGCTCGGCACTAAGAGGGTTAACCTATGACGAAGGCGCCAAGGGGTGGCATTGTCCTTTTGCTCCGAGCAGGTGCAAAGACTGGTGTCGCCAGAGTGATACCACATAACCTGGCGTAGAGGTTACCGTGATCATGAAGGCGGTTCCTCCAGGGTGAGGCTCTGCCATTGCACTACGGTTGAGCTGACCCCTTGCGAATATCCCTAATGTGGATATCTCGGACGTAAAATTTTTGTTAGTCGGGACTGGTATCGCCAGGGTGCGTCGCGCGCTAAAGAGAAGACGAGAGAAAAGGCTCCGTCATCGCCGAGAACTTTCGTTCGGCACAGAATATACCTCGGCTTACAGGCTCGTAACGCGAGAAATTACCGCCCCGCTCGGTTTCGCGCGCGCGGCGCGACCTAACTGCCAGGAAATTACCGGCGATAATTTAATCACCGGCCCTGGGCCGGAGGTGCGAACGACGCTCGCAAAACCGAGTTTATTGACGCGTGATCGTAACGAGGCCGACGTAATGGGAAAGGGGGCCGCGCGGCGTTGTAATTGGGGTTACACCGTCGTGTCCCCCCTCTCCCCCGCCCCTCCCCCCTCTCGAAGAAATTCAAACCGACTCTCCGTCATCGACGGATGGGCCCCGCCGTGTGTTTCGAGCGACAATGGCTGAACCCGTCCTATCGATCCAATTAACAGTCGCGTCGTTTGCCAATGAATAGCGCCGCGACTTCGGGCTTGCTCGAACACGCGTGCTCTTTCTCCCGGACACGAACTGCCGTAGAAATACTTTTGAACGGGATTTTTAACCCTTTGCACTCGAGTGGCACCAATGAAAATTGTTATATAATTAACAAAATAATGTTGACATTATTAAAGATCCTTCTATTAAAATCGTAACAGTTTTATTTTTCCCAAGACTCAATTCCACAGGCATAAATTATACCAAGTACTGTACTACAGCTGGTCAAAATCAAAGGGACGATAATTCGAATATAGATCAAGGAAGTTAATCGTGCAAGCAGAGATTCGCTCGCGCACATTTTTTCCGGAATGAGAGAACCGGGCGGTAATTGGTAGCTGAAACGACCGGGAACAGATCAAATAAAGTAAATTACAATGGAGCCGTAATCTCGTTTCGCCAAGAGAAATTCTATTAAGGCCGGGGCCAGTCAAGAACGGAGTTAGAGATATTGCGCGAGGAGGTGCTGGGAGCATTCGCGTCGGACGGCGGAGATGCAGTTGGTCAGTTTCCTGCGAGGAGAATGTTTCTCTTACGAGGCCGGCGCGGCTCCAACGTTCCGGGGACCGCGTGAATTTCGAGCTCAAAGCGCCGGGAGACCGCGTTGAAGCTACACGCGCCAGGCGAAGAGATATATGTGCGCGCGTAGAAGCTATACGGTACAGTCGGTCCCATAAGTATTCTCATCCTCATTGCTTCCAAGAGAAATCTTCGATTTTTTCCCGTCAAGCTATAGTATATTAAAATAACCCTCGAAATTCTGCCATGTACAGATCTTTTATTTTATTTTATTCACGAGGAGTAAAATCAATATATTTCTGTTATTAGTTAATCAATTTGTTAGAATTTGCTATAAATAAACTTTATACATATATAATAAACTTTATTAAAATTCTCTCACGTACAGATCTTTTACTTTATTTTATTTACGA
The DNA here is from genome assembly GCF_028453695.1 of Augochlora pura. Lineage (NCBI taxonomy): Eukaryota > Metazoa > Arthropoda > Insecta > Hymenoptera > Halictidae > Augochlora > Augochlora pura. The sequence goes on from NC_135781.1 coordinate 1,345,424, forward strand.
GGAGTAAAATCAATATATTTCTGTTATTAGTTAATCAATTTTGTTAGAATTTGCTATAAATAAACTTTATATATGTCTTCACTCATAATAAAAATTTTATTGAAAAATCGTACACGCGTTCTTTAATTTCACCAAATTTCTCTTACAAGCAACGACGGGGTACGAATACTTATGGGACCGACTGTAGATGCTTCTATGCTACCTGCACACCTCGCCTTACCTGGCGTCGCGACGCCGACCACCTGGGCCGACTTCCCTATGTTCCGCGGAGCCCGCGTCGTCGCTTTGAACGATTTTAATTCGCAGCCTCGTTAGAATCCTCGGACTCCGCTCGTTACCGGCGCGACGCCCGAGAGGAGCGTCGTAATTGTTAAAACAATAGATCCCCCTGCCCCCCCCCCCTGGGGGGTGGGAGCTGGGTGGGAACCGGGCGGAACAGGATGATGGAAGCTACACCCACCTGGAATTGGATTTCGACGTCGTTCACCGAACGGCGTGCAACAAACTCGGAACCTCGAGCGACTCTTTCGGATTATTCCGCTTCCGGGAAGACGGCCGTCGACGCCGCGAAACCGAAGGAAGACGCTATCGGCCATTGAATATTTATAGGGAACGCCGGCCCGGGAAAATTCACTGGAAAATTGAAACTCTTTAATCGTATTCGAGTACCGGCGTGCTCGTTCTCCAGGTTGTAGATAGCGACGTCGGCAAATAGTTTCAGCGATTGGGAGTGTGTATAGGTTTGTTGCGGATAGGCGACTTGCTGATTGGTCGTCGTGGTTGATTATGTTGCAACAAAATGTGGTGAATAAGACTTTGCAATATCTTGACAGAACCCCTTGCAATACGACTCCTTTAACGCTTCATTGATCGGCACTTATTCGTCATTAATATTAATATCTTAATATATAAAATGACAGCCGACGGAGGTTACCAAAATGGCGGACAAGAGGTTAACCCTCGACAAGACCGAACTATATCATCGTCACGTTTCTTCTTCGAATCAAATAGGATTTTATTTATTTTATTCATTTAATTTGTCAAGGTCCCAGTTATTCACAGGATTTTCATGGAATATATAAGCACTGACAAATATTATATATACAATAAAAAATAAAAATATTAAAAACTCGCACAATATCGTATTTATTACGAATTAATCTGTATTTAATATATAAAATGTAAGGTTATTGAATTTGGGCCTGAATATCAAATTTGGGTCCGGTAAAAAAATCGACCGATTCACGTTCGGTGACGTACGGGTTAAATCAATTTTTAAAGGCGTGAATTTTAAAGAAATTCATTAAGGAAATGAATTTTGAAGAAATAAATCGAAGACACGAATTTCGAAGAAATGAATCAAAGAAAGAAATTTTAGGGAAATGAATTTCGAAGACGCGAATCGAAGAAACGAATTTTGATTGGTGGTGATTAAAGCCGCTGCATAATCATTAAAGCAACGAAAGGAGAAGATCGGTCCCGGGGATGATCAGGTGGATTCGAGGGAAGTTCTCCGCGCGGACCTCTGTAGCAGCGCGGCAGCATCGTCAGCCCGAATTTCGATGCTCGATACACGCCCGGCTTTCTGATAAATGTGCAAAGCTCTTGGGGATCGGCGCGCGAGCGCGGAGAGAAATAGAGAGAGAGAGAGAGGGGCTATGAGTAATCTGAATAGCGTAGAATGCAATTATTCCGATTTCTGTAGAACGACGAGAGGAATCTAAAACGTACTGATAAAGGATTCGCCTGCCGGAAACCATTTTAAAGGCATTAAATGGCGAGCAGTTTTGATGCAAATTTCCCAGCTGCGGATTTCTCTTCCCCCCACCCCGCCCTACCCCGCCCCCGAGGGGAGGATACGTTTTCTATGGATCATTTTACGGGTTGTATAAAATCGGAGGAAATATATTATGAAACACCGATGGGATACCTATAGTATAGTTTCTGTAAATGACGAAGAAACTGTAGCAGGTAAGAGGTAATGCTATTGGTGTGAGTCACAAGAAACAATTTCATATTTACAAAATACATTTTAGTCTAGTTATAGTTTATACAAATAGAAGTAGGAAAATTTGTAAACCGGAAGCCGTCCTAAGCCGCATAGGCAAGGATTATGTGTAAATAAATAAAATACATTTTGTCACATAAAATGGAAATACTGTAAGCTAGAAAAATTATTTTAGATTTAGAATTAAAATGGCGGCGAGCGCAAAGGAGTAAGAAAACAATATTTTTCCGAAAGTAGCCAACAACGATATCTCGTTCTTTGGCGCTAAAAGGGTTAAAGGATTGAGGGGTGACGAGACAGTGGCCGGAGAAGAAGAAGAAGAAGCCGGGAGACGTCGCGTCGCGCTGTGCTTCGATAAAGGACAGTTTACGCGACGAGGACGAGAGAAGCAGCGTTCGGTCTAATGGCGGAGCGGCTCGTTTTACGGCAGCCCGAGCACAGTTGTTTGCAGGGCTCCGGCGTAGTTCGTCACCGGAAAATATGCGCTGTCCTCAGAAACAGATAAGGGGCAGCGAAGCGTTCGGGAACGTAGGACGCGACGTGCGCTATCTCTCGCGGCTGCGAGCGGCCGAGATGACCGATCACGCGTGCTGCCTCGCTCTGCCTCGCCTCGCCTCGCCGCAAAATAAAGGGCCTCGTTACGGCTCGAAGGCCAGCCGAGAAAAAAGGGACGACGGCGTTGCGTTTGATTAAAACGCTGCAGAATTTATGGACAATATCTTCGGCGCGGAGCATCGCGCGTCGTTGCCGCGGGAATCATCCCGCCGCGCGTCCATTAACATTTTAATTTCCCCGACGATCTCGCGGAAACGTTCCGCCGTGGTGCAGACCGCGGCGGGAACGAAGACTCGCGAGACGGAAATATAAGGATAGTCTTGTGTAATGTTACGTCTTAACGTAATTTCTTATCGGATCTATTTTAATAAAATCGGAAAAATAAAAAAGGAAAAATTGAATCTATTTTTCTCTGCTATAAACATCGTCCTTAAAAAGCTTATCAAAAAAATATATAGGCATCGACAAGAGCTGCGAAAGAAGGATCGTCGAGCGATCGACGTGTTTCGCCAGGCAAAAATCCTAGCCAAGTGTAAACGCGCTGGGATGAAGCTCGTGGGACCGTGATCACCGTGGAGGGCGGTAAGAAGAAGAAGAAGTGGTCGTGCGTCGAATAAAAAGCAATAGCCATCAACCTCCGTCTTCCGGCGCCGTATAGCCCCTCTCTATCCCGTGGCAATGGATGCTCGAACCTCCGGGAAATATGTGCGCGTTTCGCGGCGCGAAAGGAGGTCCAGGGGCTGTTCAACGATTAAAAAGCAAAAACACGAGACAGGATAGAAAAAAGGCGGGCGCAGGAGAGAGAGAGAGAGAGAAAGAGAGAGGGAGAGAGGTGGAGAAAAAAGCGTGGTGAACATCGGTTACGCGTTCGCCGAGCGTCGAAAGCTTCGGGCCGACCGTAATGGCCGTGGAAGGTTAATGGGCTTACCGAAAATTGATGGTGGCTGTGCAGGGTCGCATGAAATACGCGCACCGCGAACTTTTTCCCCTGCCGGATGGCTTTCGCCATACAGCCGCCCCCTCTCGAGCCCGCACTCTTGCTCTAGCTACCCTTTCTCGCCTCTACCGTCTCTGCCTCTCTCTCTCTCTCTCTCTCGCTTTGGCTCTCTTTCTGGCCTTTTGCTATTTTGCTCTAGCTACCTTCTCTCTTTCTGGCCTTTTGCTCTTTTGCTCTAGCTACCTTCT
>NC_135781.1:1349271-1356671 GCF_028453695.1 Augochlora pura
CCCCCCCAGCCCCGGCATCGGCCCGTAAACATTTGCAATGGAACGCTGCTGTTGCTGCGCGCGGTGGTGGTGCTTTCCGGCTCGAGTGCATAACACTCGACGGGCCGTCGACGACGAGAGTGCCACGGCAATTCTTAACACCTTCCTGCACCACCACCCCTCTCCCTCTACCCCTACTCTCGAGCCTTTTGTTCACCGCAAACTCTTCCGCGTAATTATTTTTAGAATGGTCGACGGCCGAGTGCGACCGAGTGTTCGCAATGTTTTACTTGGCGAACAATTTCTAGTTCTGGGTTTTTATTACCGGGATTATTGTTTAAAAATTTAAAGCTTATATGAATCACTTATTCCTTTAAACCGTTAACTATACTAAAAATTGATATACGAAACCCTGCACGATTTTATATAGCAACACTCTGACAGCACAGAATTTCCATAATAATATCTAATATTTATTATTCAATAAATAACTCGAACGTAGACTAATCAAATAGACATAAACGATTATTATTATAAATTCCGATTATTCGTCGAAACATCGTTTTTACTTGTACAACAAAGCGACGCGAATTCGTTTAAAGCAAATAAACGAAATTAGCGCGCGACCGTCGCAACAATTTCGCGCGTGCGATCCTTTTTGCGCACGGCAAAGAAATATCGGCGCCGGTCTAATAATAATTATTGCATAATCGTGGCCGCGTCCGGCGTCGTTCGATTTCCCCATAAAAATCCCGTCGTCCTTTTCTTCCCGTCTCGCACTTTTTATCGCTCGACGTGCAAACGCGCGGTTGGTTGCGTTCGCGTTGTTTTTGAGCCCCTCACCTCCCCCCTGCGCGCGTGTGTTTCGCTGCCTTTTCCATCCCCCCCTCCCACCGGTGGGTCCACGTCGACCGCCACGCCCACGCGTGTTTTTCGCGCGGCTCCGCGAAAAACCCGACAACTTTTTAGCAGCAGCTGCGGCTGTCGCCGCTCCTTTTTCTCTTTGCTACTCGCGCCTTTTTTCGCGGGGGTGGCGGGGGGAGGGTGCCGGTCGGCTTAATGGCGTCCGCTCCGATTTCAGCCCCTCGGGCAGGTGTAACGTAACGTGTCGCCGCTTCGCGGGGACACCCGAGCGCGGACCGCCGGTTAGGAGAGGGTTGTTCTCGCATCGGCTTCGCAAAATTGCTTATCAAAGGTGTCTATAAGTTTCGCAATTTATCAACAGCGAGAAACGAGTGCCATTTTTCTTTCTTCTTTTTGTCAGCCGTACGCGAGATATTTTTATTGCGTCGACTCAAATGAGACACTCTATAGATAAAACAGTGATACAGTTCTCACCGTAAATATCTCAAAAACTATTTAATTGCATCCCAAGTAATCCTATATTTCATTGAACAGTATAATAACTAAATTTCCAAAGTGAACAGTATAATAAATAAATTTTCAAAGTGAACAGTATAATAACTAAATTTCCAAAGTGAACAGTATAATAACTAAATTTTCAAAGTGAACAGTATAATAACTAAATTTCCAAAGTGAACAGTATAACAACTAAATTTCCAAAGTGAACAGTACAATAACTAAATTTCCAAAGTGCAAAGTTTTAACTAAATCTCCGACCGAAAGTCGGAGAACGAAATCTCCTTGATCCTTCAATTAAATACCTTTCTTATTCCCTGTTAAAAAATTGACTCGACGATTATACAAACGAAAGCTCGCAATACAAGCATTTCCCGTTTCGCGCTCGAGACGCGCGAAACGGTTTATTTCTCAAATCACGAGTAGCGAACGGTGCTTTCGCGTCCCCGAATTTTCAAAGTTCTCGCAGCCGGTAAAATCGGCGTTCCCATAATTCTCGGAAATGATTCGGGGCGAGTCCGCGAGGTCCCTTTTTCGGTCCAGGGTCTCGCGCACAGTAGAACGACGACGGCAAGTTAGGCAACACGAGCTCGCTCGCTCGCGCGCGAGTTACGTCAAAGGCGTGCCTTCGCGGAGAAGCGAAGAAACTGTTAGCTCGCCTCGCGCGTAGAATTTACAGCGCCCGCCAACTTTCCGAAAGTGTAACAAATTCGAGAAGCGCGCCGAGGGGGGGGGAGAGAAGGGGGGGGGGGGGGGGGGGGGGGGGAGGTCGGCTATACCACACCTGCGAGGGTTATTAATATGCGATGAAACGGGGGAGTCTGCGCGGGGTTAAATACTGGGGGAACCTCAGACACCCGTGCTTCGCAGAGTAATTTCTAACGTCAACGGGTTGATAGAAAGCAAGTCTTCCCGGCTGCACCCGTCAGGTGAATGAATCACGGTAAAATCATCGTCCACGAGTATCGTATCTTTATATTTGGTTGGCGCATATGAGATATCGGATTTTTAAGCGAGTATAGAAAACCGCATATCTTTTTTCGAAAGCTATCGATTTGATTTGAAATCTGTCCCATTTCGTCCTTAATATTTTCCTTAATAGTACCAGATCATTTTTCTATCTTCTAACGTTTTTATTCGTTTCCGTATCTAGATTTTAACACTAGATTACCTAAGCAAGTCATTTTGACTGCTTTTCAATTTCAATTAGAAAAATAATTATGTAAATAATGACACAGCTTCTTATAATTTTGTCACTTTTTCTACAACATATAAATGCGTTTATTGATCATTGTTGTTGCTCCCCCCCTTCTTTATTTCCGGTATATATACCTATATTGCCGAAAAGCAGTAATTTTCCCGTCCTCAAGTTCCCGTCTTTCCAGTGTTAATAATAGAAAAATTCAATTTTATTTAAATTAATAGAACTTACATGGAATCTTTATCATTAGCCCGACTCGTTATTACAGTGCAAGGGGATTGAAACCGAAAAAGTTTCAGCTCTCTGAACCATAAAACCACAGCCGCGGCGACGTTCGGGTCAACAACGATCTCGAGGAAGCGTAACAGTCCGCTGAAAGGGCCCGTTCGAAACGCAGGAACGTGGAACGGCGCGTTCTGTTTAAACGCAGTCCCATCCGGCGGCCAATATAAAACGCGACGACGGCGGCCGTAAGCGTGGAGGCATCTAGTTACCTTTCGACGGCGAGACGGGGGAATAAATTGATCGGGGAACAGCTCTCGCGAGAGAGGATCGTGACTGGTGACTGGCAGCGGGCACAATCTCCTCAAAGGTAGACGCCGCGTCCCGGTGCATCGCGTCGCATCTCGCCGCGCCGGTAGTTAAGAAGAACTGGCTCGGCTTGGCTGGTGCTCGCTGAGCAAGGCGGTCCTCCCGTCGCACCTTTTACTTCCGTCGTATTACGTTTTTATGGGGCGCTGGTCAACGCTTCGAGCGACCGTAAAAAAACGGCCAGAGGGGGGGGGGGTGGAAGAAGAGCAGGGGTTGGTAAAGGCGGCGCAGGGCGAACGCATGCTTTATGGTTGTTGCGCGGCGGACCTCGTAAATCGCGCGAGCTGCTAGCTATAGAAACGAGAGAGAGAGAGAGAGAGAGAGAGAGAGAGAGAGGGGGGGAAAGGTGGCCGAGGAATTACACCGTTCCGCTCCTTTTTCACGGCACTAATTCACCGTGCGTTAGTTAAAGCCCGGGGCTCGCTTGTTTGCAAGCGCTCGCGCGTGTCGCAATTTATCGCGAGCGAGGCGCGAGCGTATTTTTATAAGCCGCGCGCGGATTATCCGGCAAGGAGTCTCTCCGCGGCAGAAGACTACCGGTTATGTACATACTCGGGGATGAGGCTTGAAACACTTACAGGTTGATCCCGTCGTAGCCGGCTCCAATGCCCACGTGGTCGATCCCAGCGATCTTGCGAATATGATCGATGTGGGCTGTAACAGAAGTTTACGGGCAGTGTTAGTTAGCTTTCGCGGCCGAGGAGCGAGCACCGCGGCCGAGCGGCTGCTTTACGCGCTCGTTTACCCGTCGGATCGTAATTAAGGACCTTATTGGAACCGCGGGCTTAGCTACTTTATCATCGTCGTAAGCGTCCGTGGAAATTGCTCGGTGATGCGCGCTTTGGTAATACCGCTTTCCGAGCTCCTCTTTATCTTACGCCGCCGTTCGTGCCGCGGATGTTTGCTCCAACCCCTTCAACGATCGAGTTTAACACGCTTGGAATTCCTTTAACCCTTTGTAATACGATTACTTTTGTGCCGCTTTGATTAGCGCTTATTTGTTGTTACTGTTAGGTTGGAAACCATGAAACGGGCGGTTTTGGTTAGTTTTTGTACGGCTGCGACGCCCGTTTCATAGTTTCCAACCTAATATTTTCCTTATTAATATCAGACAATTCTTATCTCTTATATTTCATTATTCGTTTCAAAATCGTACAAAAATTAATAATAAATTGATAACAAAAATTTAACGCAATACTCTTTACAGAAGATATTTTCTAAGCAAAGGCAACAAAGACGCGATGCCGGACGATTTCCACCGCGGCTCGCTCTTTCGCCGATGGGAACAGTAAGAGCAACGTCTGAAGTGATTCAGCCAAGTTTTCTACTCTGGTAAAACGACGGAGGCCTGTTTAAAAGATGACTCGAAAGTTGCTCCGCCGTGCGCATCACTCTGCAGCCGCACGTAACCCCCGGGTGCATATACGTTGCCCCGGCGCCGCGCGGCTTCAATATTTCCTCAACGCGGCGCAGTTGCACGGAACACGGGGCGAAAGCGTTTCCCTGTGATTCTCGTCGGATGGTAGCAATTTCTTACGTGCCGCCCTTAAGTACGGAAACAAAGTAGTAAATTTGATGCACCGTGCCGGCGCTAGGCACTCGGTCTTCCCGCATAATCGAGTGACGACTATGCAGCGCCATTGAAAATAAAATACATCACGTTTAAAATACATCGAAAGAATTTTTATGCTACTAAATTCTGTTACATTGAAAACATCTTTAAAAAATACAAATATTCTATAAACTGATAAGGTCAACGGTGCTTAACATGGAATAAATCCTGTGAAATTGAAATAGCTTAGGTCGAAAGAAATATCTTGGTTCTGGAGGTAAAATAGCTCGGAGTGCAAAGGGTTGATAAACCTTATTAAACATCGAGAAATGGAGTAAACATTAAACCACCCAATTCAAACACAGCTTTGCAATTGCCAAGGAGAATTTTTCAATCGTTCAATTCGATAATAAAATAATGTATATAATAATTCTCACATCGTCCAATTCTTCAGTAAAAAATAACAACCCTTTAAAATTTATAGGGTTAAAATTTAACCCTTTGCGGCCGTATGACGATTCTAATAATTTGGTGGCGTTTCAAATTAATTTTTATCATATTTATTTATATTTAGAAAATTGTTAAGAGCCTATTAACTATTGCACGAGTCGCAAAATTCGATTCCATGATATATAAAATGGTAACGCTACAAGTTTAAACAAATATCTTGGATTTCCAGTTAAAATGGCTCCGACTGTAAAGGGTTAACAGGTAAAATCACGCGGTGGAGTCTCGAAGCGTTTCGCGGTGTCGGTTTCCATTAACAATATCCTATATGTAACGTCGCCATCAGCGATCCATCGAATCGGACACAGCGGAGCGACGTGTCTTCGCCGTGCATCCGACGTTTCGCAAACAAGGGACTCGCGCGCGCGCGTCTTCCGCGCGTTAAGTGCAAACGTCAGTAACACGCGAAGGGGGTGAACGCGCAGCGTTATCGACGCGCAGCGCGCGCGTCATTGGAACCGCATAGATTCGGCGCCGGGACATTTGGAGTCGCGGTCACGGTCGAATCGCTTTATTATTAACTGGCTGTTAATTGTTGTTGGGCGACAAACAACGAGAGAGAGAGAGAGAGAGAGAGAGAGAGAGAGAGAGAAGGAGAGAGGATCGATCAGCGTAATGCCGTCAATGGGACGATCCGACGCGTTCGCGCGCGACAACTGCTCAAACGATTATCGCGATTCGGTTTAACGCGGGGCTTCCTGCTCGCGAGCATAATTTTCTCGCCGCTCTACCCTCTGCGCGGCCGCGCGATTTAAAGCGCGGAAATGGATTGTTACTCGGTTCTGCGGTCTCCCCATTCGGCCCTTGGAAAATCCGGTCAACGGCGATGCTATTGAGCGCGCTTACCTGCGAAAGCGTGCGCGCGTTCAAGCGGACGCGTTTTTCCATGGCGCGTGTGTAATCGGACCCCCGAGGCGGGGGGTTGAAATCGCAGGCCATAATTTAGGCTTCGCTTGAAGGATGATATATTTTATTTTTTTCAATGTTAGTGTAGGTTGTTGGTTTTTTTAATGTTAATCGTTTGCGATTGTATATACCATAATTGTATATACATAACCTGACATAACCTGGTATAAACTAAATTATATAAACCATAAACTAAATTTCTCTTAAATTTCTTTTTCTGAGATTTCTACCGTAACTATGGAAACTTTAAGAAATTTATAAAAATGGAAAACAAAAATAGAAGACCCGAACGTTTTAAAATCGCCGAAAGAGAAGATTCGAATATACAGCATCCGCTTCATCCCCGGCAAGTCGTTGGCCCGAATCGCGCGATCGGCATTATCTTAAAATCATGACCCATATACGAACCGCCGGATTAACCCGTTAATTCTCGTTTTAGCATCCACTCGACAGTTCCAATCATCCCGAAACACTTCTCACCATCGCCACAAGGGTTGCGCAACAATAAACCAATCCATACGATTTACGGGGGGCGCTCTCTCTCTCTCTCTCTCTCTCTCGTCATTCTATTCTCGCGGTCGAAAAGGAGGTCAGACGGATCCATTCTTCTGCGGGTCCACCGTCTAAATTCGGCCGGGGTCTCGTTATACCGTCGAACGAGACACAGAAACGTCGACGAACGGAATAAGCGACGACGAACGGAATAAGCGACGACGAACAGAATAAACGTCGACGAACGGAATAAATGACGACGAATGGAATAAACGGCAGGGCTAAAAACTTTCAGACAGGACGTTACGATTTAATCAGGCCTGGACGACGACCGCCCCTTTCGTCGCCTTATTACTTATTTCGACGACCCTCTTCGGGGGTCTAACTTTTTTTATCATCGCCGGATAATTCCAGCGACAGTCTGTGCTAATCTTACTGCTCGATTTAAGTCATTGGTATGGATGGTGGTATAACGATGATTTGTCGATTAGTCGATGCTAAGTGGAAGGGCTTAGGCAATATAATACATTCATACAACCGCATTCCTTCTTACATACTATACACTCTCGCCCATACTATACACTTCCAGATATGTGTGTGTGTGTGTGGCGTTGAATCGGTCCCGGTTCGGCGCGATAAAGTTCCTCCGGCTAATTCTTCCCCTTTTCCGGGGCCAATCAAGGCTCCCTTCGGCCACCGTATCGTAGCTTTGACCACTCTCTCTCGCGCGCGCGCGCCACTATCGCCGTCCCATATTCCAGGATAAAAGCTAATTGAAGGGGACGCCGGAATCACGTCTAAATTGTTCTTTTT
>NC_135781.1:1356771-1430686 GCF_028453695.1 Augochlora pura
GGAGGAGAAGGAGGCGAGATAAGACGAATGGGAATTTTAAAAGGGTCTCACCATCTCCAGCTCCTTCCGAAGTGCGAGCACAGCCTTCTCGCGGTCGGCCACCAGCTCTTCCAGGTATTGATACCTCAGCTTCTTTCGAGCACGACACTCCCTCGCGCTCTGCCGACTTCGCTCTGCGAAAATAAACGAGGCGGCTCCGGTGAACGAGAGAAAAAAAAGAGAGAAAGACAGATAGATAGAGAGAGAGAGAGAGAGAGAGAGAGAGAGAGAGAAAAGGAAGAAAGAAAGAAAGAAAGAGAGTTAAAGGGAGAGAAAAAGGGTGAAAGTGAGACAGAGCGAGAGGAAAAGGAGGAAAGAAAGAGCGAGAGCAAAAGGAGGAGAGAGAGAAAAAGAGAGAAAGAGAGAGAGAGAAAGGAAGAAAGGAAGAGAGAAAAAGGATGAAAGTGAGACAGAGAGAGAGAGGGCGAGAAAGAGGATGAAAGAGAGAAAGAGAGAAAAAGCGAAAGAAAAAGGAAGAGAGAGAGTAAGAGAGAGAGATGGAGGTGGAAGCCGCTCTCCAACTTCCATTAAGACCACAGCACGGTTGATCGTGTGTATAGTAGCCGCGCCGCGACGCACCGTTCTAATTTCGTGCCTCCCCGACGCTACGGTACACGAAAGATGTACGAGCATTTGAATTTTAAATTTCTCGCGCTCTCGTTATGCCCGCGGCGCACACTCGAGCGTCCGCCACGTGCTACTTCCACCCGAGGTTTCGCAACGCTTAATTGCGTGTAAGATTCGCACCGGTTTTTATCGACTCCCGTACACGCTCGAATACACGTGCTAATTACTCCAGGGTGTTCCATTAGTTGCCTCGTATTTTTTCATGCGAGATCAATGGACGGTACTTGTCGATTAAGAGTAATTTATTGGATTATATATGAACAGTTCTTCAATTTCTCAGGGAGACTCGCAAAATATTCACCGAGATGCGTTTTTAATTTGCTTTAACATTTCTCATATGGTCGACGCAATTATGGACACCGTAATATTGGATTTTTTAGTTATTTTCGAGCGCGTACGAGTTACTTAACCCATTAACTGCTGCGGTCCCCGTTTGAGGATTTTGGAATTTTACGTCAAATTTTAACTCAATTTGCGAAGAAGAATATATCAGGTGCAATTGACAGTATAATGTAATTTTATACATATCATATATAAAATTACTTTACATATTATACATACATATTATAGATATATTTATTCATGCAACGTGCCAAAATCCTCTTTTAGGACGTTTTACATAGTATAAGATATTTTATCAAGTAAAACGTAATTTGGAAGTAATTATATTGTTAGACAATGTTGTGGACGTATGCACAACTTTTTCCAACAAAGATTAAAAAGAATTTGACAATTAATGGGTTAGAAGTAAAAGGCTTAATAATTATTTCTTATTCTAGAACTATTCTACTACAGTTCGGTAACATTTGATGAGACGCGTGAAATAATAATTTTTTTGGTCACGTAATGGTTAAGGGTAATCTCTGCTTACACTTCGTTTTAACCCTTTCGTTATGGCAGTCCGCTCCGCCGGAGTAACGCCATGGAACGTGTCATTCATAATTTTATATTATATTAATACAAGGTATATATTATATTATATTATATAAATATTATATTTTATTATATTCTATTGTATTCTAAAAATTGTGTTTTATCGTATTATATTAAATGACATATATTATATTTATACAATATTATATACCAATTACAGTTGACACCCGTGAGGAAAGAATAACTATTATACTTCTCGAAACTCGCACATATTGGAACATAAACCTAATCACCAACATCATCACCGAAATCCTCCCATCATCCCACGCACTTCAAACTGAACCAATTCATTCGTTAAACTTCAGGCAAATAATCATAGAAAACTATTCCTTCGAAAAATTGGTTAGATCATCTAACCAATGCTCTAAAATGGAGTTTACACCGCCGAACCGTGCTTTATGAACTCTCTCTCGCATTTACGCGAATTTTATGAACTCTCTCGCTCTCTCTCTCTTTTTTATTTATACGAATTTTATGAACTCTCTCTCTCGCATTTTATGCGTGCCATAAAACGCTCGAAACTTGTCGAAGAGCGACGACACTCTGCCTTCGTGCATGCTGTCAAGTGCAGAACGAACTTAAAAGGAGAAGAGAGGATCGCGAAGACAGCGACGAGAGAGAGAGAGAGAGGGTGAGAGAGGAGATGTAAGCGAAGAGCCAAACAAAAGAACACGCGCGAGCGGCGGATACCTGCGGTGAATTTTTCACGCGGAATCGAATCGCTCCGCTCCGGGAGGCGATAACGTTGGCTCAATAATTCAAAACGGAGTCTCCGAAGCGATGCTTTGCCGCACCTACGATAAGCAAACCGACGATTCTAATGGAACGAGAAGGCATTTTTTCGAGCGATGTTTTCTCGCGCGATTCCACGCGGTTTTCTTGGATGATTTCACGCGGTTTTTTTGGACAATTCTACGCGGTTTTCTTGTATAATTCGACGCGGTTTTCTTGCTGCTACTAAATAAAAGAACTGTGATTAAGTAAAAGTACTATAATTAAGTAAAAGTACTATAATTAAATAAAAGTGCTACAGTTAAATAAAAGTAGCACAATTAAGTCAAAGTACTACAATTAAATCAAAGTACCACAATTAAATAAAAATACTACAATTAAATAAAACTGCTACAGTTAAATAAATATACCACAATTAAATTAAAGAACTGCAGTAAAAGAAACGTAGCACAATTAAATCAAAGTACTACAATTAAAACAAAAATACTACAATTAAATGAAAGTACCACAATTATAGAATTTAAAATCACTAAAAACCACCAATTATTTATTTTAAAACCACTACAATTGAAACAGTTTCTTCTCCTCACATTTAACTACCAAATATAATATAAATTTTATACGTCGCACGAAGTCTTTGAAATCGACTCTCGCCAGGTCTTTCGCCCGAAACGCCTCGAAGCGCGACGCCGTCTAAAATAATCGTCGCGAGGAAGACAATGGACGGGTAGCGTCTGGCTGTTAAAAATTCGCGAGTCAACGATACCTGAAAAGAAGCGATCGAGCCACTCTCGCGCGCGCGCGGCGTCCTTCCACCATTTTCGTACGCGAACATCCGCGCGGCAGATCGGCGAGCTATTTTTCTTTCCGGATAAATTCGCGAACGCGTCGCGCGCCGTCTACGATAACTCATGGGAATTGCGACTGCGAGGAAGACGTATAAACTCTTGCACGAAGCGCAGGACAAACGAGCGTGACAATGCCGCGACGCGTACACCGCGTGACGGAGTGTTTGAACTTCGGCCGGCCGTTCGAGAGCGGCCCTTCGCGGGGGCGACTGGGAAAATTATTGTTACGCTTTTTACCATGCCGGATAAATTGACGGGACCGGCGCTGGGCTAATAGGAGAAAAAGTAGCGGGCAGAGATGCGAGTAAAAGCGCGAGTAAAAGCGCGAGTGGAAGGGCAGCAAACGAATAGGTCGCGATCTCGACCACCTTTCGCGAAAAAGGATGAAAAATGACGAGGGAAATGTACTCGCAGAAATTCGTCGAAAGCAAAAACACTTTAATATCTCGCTCGTGTGCCTGACCGTAATCGATCGCTTCAATTTCTGTTAATTACAGCAGGAATATCAAAAATATTTCACCACCGTCGCTCGAGGATCTCGGCTCTTCGATGCTCACAAAGCTCGGTGGACACAGGGATCGTTTTTACCAAAGTCGACGCTGCCGAACGACCAACAACGAACCGATTTTCTGTCCCTTTTTAAAATGAACACGAGCGGACGAAAGGAAAACATTTTCATTCGACCGCCGCTCTCACGACGCGGATATTTTTGCAGAAAGATCCCCCGCGTCGTATCGATTTCTACGCTCTTCCTCGAGCCGGCATCTCTTCGGCCGGCACACGCGAGAAACATTTTTCGCGGAAGATCGAGGCAACCGCTTTTAGGAACTTCGGCCGGACGAGAATCGAAGTAAAGTTTTCCATTCGGAAAGTTTACGCGACGCGCGGCAACAGTAGAAACGGCAATGGCCGAAAATCGGACGCGAGCTCTCGACGAGAGGAGTTTTCGTAAAAGGAAGCTGGAGAGACTCGGTTGCGTGTCCGAGGCGATGATTCTCTGGTTGATTATATAGCGGCGTTGCAATCGATAGCGACGAACCCCGAAATTAAACGAGCTGTTCATTAACCGCGGCGAATTACGCGATCGCGCGACGAACTGGATAACGCGGCGAACATTCCCTCCCGGAGTCGCCATAAATTCCGGCGCAAAAATTACAAAGGACCGCTGGCATTCGACGTAACCATCGCGCGATAAATTCGCGCGGCTCAAAATGCGACGCGCGATTTTTCACCGCGCGCGGCCGCCGGTCACCGCGCTTCCCTGACGAATGGGGGGCGCCTCGTGTCGTTGGTTTGCGCGGCGGCGAAAAGCCGCGGAAGAAGGTACGCCTCTCGCGGGATCGAAGCGATGGAAATGCTCGATATCGCGTGCTGCGAGTCGACGCGCCGCGGTAAAGCCTTTTACGATCGGCCGTCGCGGTTATTATCGCGTCTACGGCTCACTAAGCCCGCCCTTTACGCGCCAGTAAACGTTCCGTCTCGTCCCGGGACCGCTTCTCGCAAAAATAACCGCGGGGTTGCCGAGGATGCTCCGAGCGGATTCCGCGGGATCGAGCGGAAACGCTGTTTATGCTTTCACCGAGCCGTTTAGATTTACTTTAGATCTTGTAGCGACGGTTCCAACGAATGATTTTTGTAAAGAGCCTATGCGATTGAAATAGCCAAAATTGATCTTGGTACATATTGTTCTATAGGTGGGGAAGGATAATTAATCTGTGCGCAATTTTAAGCTTGTAATTTAGGCGTCAGGGTAGTTGCACTGTAAATTAGATGCGCGCTTTTCCGCCAATTTTTCTCCGCCGATGGCTTTATAAATTTTGAAAAAATGTGGCTCGTCTTGAACACCTAGCTGCATATTATATAATTTTTACAGATTTTTTGGTTATACGACGTCATTATTAAAAGTGAAAAACCGTGAACATAACCTCGTAATTTGTCTGCGAGGGTAGTTTCAGGGTAAATTAGATGCGCGTTTTCCTTCCGATTTCTCCCCTTCGATGATTTTATAAATTTTGAAAAAAAATGTGGCTTGTCTTGGACACTGAAAGGCATATTATATAATTTTTCCAGATTTTTTGATTGCAATATTTAATTATCAAAAATGGAAAACCAAGAAAGAAATCAGAAAATTGGAAAAGCGCCCTTAAGTGCCCACTGAGTAGTGATAAAAAAGACGTTTTTTTAAATTAAGGTAGCATTGCATAAAAATAACATCTCTTGTCTTTTTCTCGTCTTAAATAAAAGAATGTTCCTTTTTAATAAATTACCGAAAAACAACCCTCTTTTCATACCGATCACAGATCTCACATTATTTTCTCAGAACCCATCTACCATCATATACTAGAATATCCTATATAATAATAATAAAAACCGTAGAAAATTCGAATGAACTGAATCTTATAATTATTATAAAACAATATACACCAGCAGCACAATATCTCAGTAATTCCAGCGTTAAGCGTTCGATTAAATGCGACCAGAAAACGACTAATCAGAATTAATTCCCCAGACAGTCTTCCTTCCGACTCCGAAGACATTCGCGAAACGAGGTCTTCGAAAACAGTCGTGAAAGTCTCGCGACACCGTAGACAGTTTTCCCAAGAACCGTCCGCGCCGGTTGTCCAAACAGAAAATCAGCGTTAGACGGTTTAATTAGAGAAGAATCGCGCGACAGGTCGAAAATAGCCCGCGCGGGCCGACTCGAGACCGCGCCAGCCGACCGGCGGTTAATGCGCGTCCGCGTTGAAAGCCCCGAGCGGAAAATTTGCGACTCCATTTAGAGCTAATCCCCGTCGAGAAATTGCACGGCGCTTGAACAAAGTCTGTCCATCGCCTACCACCGACCACCTACCACCTACCGCCGTCGTCGTCGTCGTCGTCGTCGGAAAAACGGAACCGCCGTCCCGACGGGATTCCGTCCGCGCGAATGAAATTACGGGAAATTGGATTTACGACTCTTACACGCCGTGTGGGGAAACAGATCGATCGGCGGCGAACGGCGGGAACTGCGACCGACAAGATACGGGGGGGGGGGGGGGAGAGGGGGGGGAAGGGGGGGGAGAGGGGGGGGGGGGGGGGGAGTAGAGAAGGTAGAGAAGGGGGTGTAGAGAAGGGGGTGTAGAGAGAAGTTGGTGTAGCGCCGTTTCGCGCGCACACGCGCGAGCGGATGGGAACGCGGACGACTCTCCCGACCGCCGGAAAACCGTGGAAAGCTGCGGCCCCGGATTGGGAATTACGGAATCGCGTACAACAAGAATATAAGAGGAATCGCGCGGTTCGGCCGCAGCGCCGTGGAATAGCGCGGGATTTGCGGACGTGGGAAAGTTCGTTGCTCGTAAAACGAGCTTAGTGCTTCGCCTGCCCGGCACCCATCCGCTCGGTGCTTTCTCCGACCGACACGTTAGAAACCAGTTCGAATGTGCCGAGGGTGAAATTGCGAGAGCTACGGCACCCCCTCCCCTCCCTCTTCCCCCTTAAGGCTGCTGCAGCGGAGAATCGGCTCGACGGTTTAGGTCCGCCGCGCCTCGATTCTCTTACGTGCGCGAGGCAGTTAGCTGCAATCTCGTGCGGCGTTTCGCAATCTCGACGCGTTCGATTCTCAATGGTCCGCGAAACGGCGCGATCCGCGCCGGCCCAGGAATTTGAAACAATTTTCGTGCAATGATATAAAATCTCGTCGAGGTATTATACTATATTATCGGACAGAAAAATTGAAAAAGGAGAGCTTCTTTCGTTACTTTTTTCATTTTAAATAACAGCAAAATTGTGATAAAGTAGTTTAGTCAGAGTTTAGTATACCAGGCTCTTGTTAATTCCCCAGTCGTATAACTTTGTTTATTAAAAAAAATATCACATCGGTCAAGGTATTCCTTGATGCTGACATACGTGTTATATAGACTCCGAGGCGCTATTAACCCTTTGCACTCGAAGCCATTTTGACTGTAAATGTGAAATAATTTTCATGTTATTTTGTATAACAAAATGTATTTTATACACGTGAAATTGTTTCTTGTAACTCGTAGCAATGGTTGTACTACTCAACAATTTTCTCAATCTAAACCTTATTGTTATAAAAATGATTTTCAAACGCGATTACTTTCATATTGAAGATGAAAAGAACGCGTTGATAAAACAAAAGAATGTGCCGAGACCGTTAACAAAAATCCGCGATTAATTGCCAGGCAAATACATCGCCGTCTGCCGCCGCGTTCAATTCATGATTTTGTGCTCGTCGCGCGCCTAATTGGAAGACGGTCTTTCGAAAAGTATGTCTGATATTCTTGCGCGGCTTCCGCTCGAGAAACTGTCAAAGAAAGAGTCCAAGTGCTCGAGCCCTGAATACCTGATTCCGCGACCAAGTTGGGGCCGTAACGACTATCTCGAGTTGAACGCCGGTATAACAGGATTCCGGAGGACAGCCACGGCCCGGCTGAGCCAGCACCGCGAGACTCCGCGAACAGTCTACGGGCCGATTTGCTAACCGACCGTGCTCTCCTCGAGGGCGCGCGCGCTCCGTTCAAGGTTCGAGCGCCACGCGGAATTGCAAAACACAGGGAATATTCTATGGTTCCCGGGGAACCTTGAGGCGGCGGGATCGGAGGACATCGGTTCCCAGTTCCCTGGGGTTGACCCGGCATAAATATTCATTCCACGGCGGAGATAAATAATCCCGGAGTGTCGCGCGCGAGCTTGTCTCTGGCCCTAGCGCGCAATCAACGGACCCCGTATTTATCACGTGGCCCGTGTAACGCGGCCGGTTACGTCCTGTTTCCGCGCGCGTAATGCGCGAGTCGGTCGCCTTGGTTGGAACGTTTCCCCGGTTTCTGGGGGAGAACGAGATGCGGTCGGCTGTACCCTTTCGCCCTGACACAACCTGTACCCTTGCTGGGTACAGCAAGGTACACCACGGACCGGTTAACCGAGCTATACGAAAGCGGTAACCTAATCGGCGCGGACCACCGGAAATGCTTTTCTTCCGTGCTGCGGTCCTCGAAGGCGCCGCACGCCGAACCGCGACCATGCTCCCCGCCAGGCCGTTGTCGTTCCACGAACGGATAATGGGAAAGTTTGGCCAAACACTTTGGAAATCCCCTGTTTATGCGGGATCAGGCGCTCGAAATTGCAGCCCTGATTTACGTCGATATCGCGCACTATCGTGCGGCCCCGGCTCTATCCGACGCGATAATTTTGAATTATTCCGATGCCATTACGCCGCCCGTAGGCTCGCGCTTGCACGGCACGACGATCGGTCGCGCGGTATCCGATCTTCGCAATTCCGTAGGCGAAAGCACCTTTCAAAGAACTGTTCCGAATTCCGGTACATAGATTTTTAACCCTTTGCGCCCCACTGTCTTAGGATTTCAAGATTTATCACAATGTACGAAATTATAGAAAATAAGATACTGATTTTTTTTGCAAATATTGTTTTCCATAATATTCCTTGATGTTACCAAATTTATATAAGTCCAATATTATTGCAATAAATTGCTTGGTTCCAAAATGGTTCCTAAATACTAATGAAAATAAATTATACTAAATACTAGTCAAAATAAATTATACCAAATACTAATAAAAATAAATTGTACTAAATATTCAAATTGTACTAAAATTGTATTAAATATTAAAATGATAGATTTTTAAATAATTTTCATCAAGTTTAACTGTATCTAGAAAATTGTTAACAGCTATCGTCTGTTGCGCGAGTCACGAAATTCGATTCCATAATGTACAAC
This sequence comes from Augochlora pura, assembly GCF_028453695.1. Lineage (NCBI taxonomy): Eukaryota > Metazoa > Arthropoda > Insecta > Hymenoptera > Halictidae > Augochlora > Augochlora pura. The sequence continues at coordinate 1,365,683 of NC_135781.1, forward strand.
AATATTATCCAGTTTATACAAAATCGACACGCTGTAAGTCTGAACAAATATTTTGTGAAAAGGTTGAGAAAGAGGAAATTGTTCCAAGATTGCGAGTGTTCGCGCGAAGTAAATAGCGTTCGGACGACGGCTACCCCCGCGGGCCAACTGGCGAGGTTGCAACCCCTCTGGTTAAACCGCGCGGCGTTAATCAAAATGGTAATTTCAGGCGTCTCATATCACGGATACCGAACTGTCCTTTACGGATTAACAGAGTTAAGTTGGATCACCAGAATGCGTTACCTAGGATCTTACCAAGCTTGGCTTTCATATCCGACTTATCGGACGCCTTCCTTCCAGGCTTGCGTCCCCTCTTACCCCCCTCTTTCCGATCACCGCGAGATCCCTCCTGTGGACAGAAAAATTATTGCGAATTAATCCCGGGCTGAACGATGATCTCGATCGTCTTCTCCGTAAATTTCGTATCGACGGGAGACACGCGGCCTCCCGAAGACGGAATCCTTGAAAGGCTGTCTCGTCGACGGAGTACTCTGCTAAAAATTTCAACGCGAGCACTCGGCCTGATGGTTTGCGTTCCCTGCAAGCCAACATCCTTCCTTCAATGTTTAAATGTTGGTGGTAGTAGGAAGGAATTTAAAGTCAATTTGAAAATAAAATAAAGTCTCTTGATTCGGAAACAAAAATGGAGAATTTGGGGAGAGGATTAGTCGAGCCTCGCGGCTCGTTTTTATGGTTCTTGAGAAGCGAAGAGTATTAAAATTAGCCACGCGGCTCGCATAATGATGTCTCCTCTTATCCAAATAGTCTATTCTTGTCTACAAGTCGAGAGACAATTAGAGAAAAATTACTATATTTGGTAGACATATTTATTATAGGGTTAACCCCTTGAACTACGATTCTTTTAGCGCTGCGTTGACTAGCACTTGTCTGTCCTTAATATCTTTAATTACAGGACCAGACAATTTTTTATTGCGTTCATTGTCTTTATGTACTTTTGTTTCTAGACTTTGATAAGAATTTATCTTTATTTCGACCTAGAAAAAATTAATAAATTTCTCGCGTGAAATCTGTATCGCGAGTGCGACTCCTTATTCCAGCGCAAGGGGTTAACGCCATCGTGCAGCACTTTCCCCGTCGATTGACCCCGGACGAGGGCCGCAACCATCGTCGGTAATCAACGCGGCAAACACAGCACCGTTCATTGAATAGACGCGGAACCTGTTATCTTACATCATACTTCCATTATCGCGGTCTGAAATTATCGAACGCCGAAGACTGCTCGAGCCTGTTGTGCCACCCCGTCGTCCAGGCTCCACCCTGCCAAGGGTGGACGGGGGAGCCGAGACGAGTATCGACGTCCGAGTAAATCCGGAATGCGACGCAAAGGCGAAACCGATGTCAAGGAACTCTACGGATCAGCGCGGCATCGAAAACTCCGATTTACGTTTTTCGAAGCTACCGAAAATATCTGCGCGCGTCTCGATCCGCGCGGTTCCTTCCAGAGCCCGTTGATTAATATCTCGACCGAGTCGTCGTAGCTCGTGGGAAAACAACAGCCCCGACGTTTTCAATGGAAACAAAAGCTTATCGAGTCACGAGAAGAGAAAGAGAGAGAGAGAGAGAGAGAGAGAGAGAGAGAGAGGCTCGTCGTCCGGGATCCGCTAAAAGCTCCGCGCGGAACCCTCTATCCGAGGCTGCCTAAGCGTTCACAGCCGCGCCCCGACGTCGACAAATATCCACCGACGGATAACCTGTGCGTCGGAACAACATTCCCGGAAGTCGCGTCTCTCGACTAGCGATCCTCTCCGGCTTACTCGACTTTGCCGCCGCCGCCGCCGCCGCCGCCCGTGTCTCTCTGCGCGCTCAGCCTAACGATTCGTCTGCCGCGCGCGGCCCGAGTGCCGGCTAAAGAGCCGGCTTTTAGAGGAGAGCCAAGCCTCGGCGATAGGTAATCAGCGACTGCTAATAAAGTAGCCGAAAGGAGAGACGACGAGTCTTCGAGTGGAGGCTTTGCCTGCAACTTGTTGGTCCCGGGATCTTTTGCGGCGTCTGACTCGCACTTCTCCGCGCGGTAAAGTATCATTTAGTTATCATCGTTAGGGTATCGAACGTCGCAGGCGGCTCGGAATTGCTGACTGAAATGAAACAAGTTCTTCCGATAGCACTGGTCGAGCTTTGTCATTTTCGCGCGAAGGATTTCGCCAAGAGGGACGCGGCAGCTGTGCCGCAATATCCATAACAGGTGACAAACCAGTCGCATCAGCCGGCACACACAGAGTGTCCCGGCGCCGCGCTGAACAACGAGCCATGGATGGCTGCTGGTAACAAGCGGTATATCGCCACTCGAGGCCGAGTTAGCTTCTCGACATGGGATCGCCGGACCGCGCCGTAACGGGACGTTACAAGTGCAAGTGCGGCGGACAGAAGGCGCGTAGTATTACGTTACCGTCGGGTTTAACGCCGGTGCTCTCTCTCTCTTTCTCTCTCTCTCGAAGCGATCGGCGGAAAAGCAAATAAAGGAACAGCGCCGGGGTCTGTCGGGGATGATTGGAACGGCGTCCCGGGGGCGGAGAAAGAAAACGACGTGGACGGTGCCGGGGCGTGGGCGTGTCCAGACCCGTTAAAATTTACACGTCCCTCGGGCACGGTTGTTACACGACTTACGAGCAAACGGGGGCGAAGGCGGCAGAGAGGCTGCGAGACCGCGCGAGCCGGGGGCTTAGCTATGCATGCGCTCGCGGGTGACAAAATACAAATTCAGCTCCCTTTTAGGGGCAGCTGTTTACCTTCGGCCCTATCCTTTCCTCTCAATCCTATCTGGTATTAAATCTCCTCGAATCCTCTTTCTTTCCCTCGACCGCTTCCGACTTCTTTGCCCGGCCGCGCCGTCCCTCCTGTCGCCTCTCGCTCTTTCTATCTTCCCCACCCTTGTCTGCCTTCTTCTTCCCTTGTCTGCCGCTTGCTTTTCCTTTTTCCCGTCCCTCTGTACCGTCTCTCGCCGAGTCTCTAATTTTTCCTAATTATCTCGTTCCCTCCAGACACTTCCGTGTCCACCTACTTCGCGATCAATGTGCCCAATGCCAGCGATCGTGACCCTCAAATCGATCGCGGACGATTACACTACTGCTCCCAAAGGGTCAATGAATGTACAGAGTGTATAGAGTATATACAGAGTGTCCTAAGAAGAATTTAATAATCCGGAAATGAGAGATAGCTGAGGCCATTTCGACTGATTTTTTTCCTTTAGGAAAATGTTCTAGGAGGCGTCGTTGATGAGTTATTTACGAAAGACAGTGACCAATGAGAGGCGAGGGCTAGTTGCGTGAGATGGCCGAGACAATAAGGAGAACTAGGCTTTGTCTATTGGTTAATTTGGTAACCGCCTAATAACAGAGCTCGCTTTTAATTGGTCAATGTTTTTCGTTAATAAATCGTTAACAAAGCCTCGGACAAAATTTGTTGAAAGGAAAAAGTTGCTCCCAATAACCTCAGGTATCATCCCCCATTTCATGACTGTTAAACATTCTCGAGTCACCCCGTATATTTCCGTCACTCTATATCCTCTATCTTATTCTCCCCACGCGTTCCTTCTCCACCCCGCAGCTTCCACCCCTTTCCATCACCGCCCACGTCTTCCGCCTCCGTCTTCCGCTCCGACAGCGTCCCGCTCGCTCCAAGCCCTTGTTCCCTCTGTCCAGGGCCGGCGCGCGGCTCTTTGTGGACAGAAAATGGAATTGATGTCCCCGCGATCAGCGGCGAGATACAGGAACAGACGGGGCGAGAGCGAAATAGAGCGGCGAGAGAGGTGGGGGGGAGGGGGGGGCTGCGACAGTGTAAGGATTTCGCGCGCGTAGAGGCCGGCTATTACGGCGCCGTCGACCCCGTCTTAAAGCCAAGAATATAATTAACTCGCGGCAGGTGATGTCGGTGAACGAGCAACGGGGAGAGACAAGGAGAGAGAGAGAGAGGTGCGCGCTGGGCCGCGGTCGCTAGGTGGTTAAATGGAAGAATTAGATTAAGCCGCTTTGTGCCGCTTCCGCGTGGCGCGCGATCTGGGCCGCGGAACGCTTCCCCGTCCGTTGTCCCGGAAGCTGGCCGACCACGTCGATCGACCACTGACGCTGACACTTCCGTCGATTCTCTCTGGCCCGACACACATATCGCGACCGGGCGATACGCGCGATCTACTCTCCTGCGCCTGACAATTTTCCATCGACCAAGAATTTTGACGACTCCGCCGCCGCCGCCGCATCGGCACCGCTGTCGACCCGTCTCGCGTTAGGGGACAGCGGGAATTTCTCCGGAAATTCTCCGGCCGGATCCTGCCGGGACGTTTGCAAGTCCGGGGCGCTCCGGGAGCCTTGCTATTATTATTCGATATCGATCTTAGTTGATATTCTTATTCGATATGTATCTTTGATATCTATCTTGCTTGCTATTTGACATGGCAACGTATGGGTACGGCACCATATTCGATACGATATCACCATCGGTAATTGCTGTATTATGCGAGTAATATAGTAAGATTCAGGAGAGGCTACAATAAATTTTGTTGCAACAATGACAGTAAAGCATAAAATAACTCGTTAAAATAATAACACATTAAAGCATAAAATCTGCGATTTGTCTATCTCTCGCTTCGTTGATGGATCTATCCGAGAGCACGCCGTGGTCAAAGGGTTAATTTCTTCGCTCCTAAAATCCACAGATCTGTACAAAGCAATACAAATCCTTTGACGAGTAATCTCTCAACAAAATATCACTGAATTTCTCGTTCCGACTCACAGAGCCGCATTTACGGTTTTACAAAGCAATACAAGTCATCTAATTGTCCATTTATAACAGTTAACATTTTAACAAAATGTCACTGAATTTCTAGTTCCGGCTCACAGCAGCGCATTACGGTTTTCTAGCCAGGAAACGGAAGAACTCCTGTTCGAGGGACAATAGACGCAAAGTCTGCGCGCGAGCGCCGGCGTCGTCGTTAAACTGCGGATGTTTATGCAAATCTACAAGTTCGCGTCCGGAGGATCGGTGAAACGGAGGTACGCGAGACGAAATCTTATTTTCCGCGTTTGTCCTGGGAACACGGAGCCACGGAGATTAAGCTGCTCGATGTACATAATCACTGGGGGTTACCCTTTGCTTTTCAGGTTGACGAGAGTTAAGGCGAATTTCTTGAACAACAGTCGTCGCGCGACTTTCTGGGCCAACAGTACGGGATACGAATTGAAGTTTGGAAACCAATAACGTCTAGAGCAAAGTCACTGGAGCTAATAAATCGGAGCCAGGTCGGCGCCATCTTGGTTTCTGCAGTTTTCAGGCGGCGGATTCGTCAGATAAAGGATCTATTAGTTCGATGAAGGATCTATTAGTTTAATGAAGGATCCAGTTCAATGAAGGATCCAGTTCGATGAAGAACCCAGCTCGATGAAGGATCCACCTCTGGCTCATCAAGCAACGGAGAACAATAGAAACGGCCGCGGAACATTATCACAGAAACCGTGTGCGGCAGAAACGCATAATCGCCAGCGGCCCTCGACGCCGCGAACACGCCTCAATAAACCAACCTGCGCCCTTCTCTATGCAACTGTCGTGGAGATTGATGTCATTGCGGAGGTGTACTCGAAAACATCGCGTCCCAGCTAATTCGTGAAGGGGTAGCGGCCGGTGGACCACGGCGAACCGTGACAAAAGAAGTCTAACATCGACCGAGTAACTTCCGGAGCAATCGCCGCGGACAAATGGACGAATCTGCATTCGCCGAGCGGCTCCGATGCACTCGATGCCATTCGAAGGCGGTATTATCCATTTTCTAATGCCGGAGGACGCAGGACAATGATCCTGTTGGCCAGACCGTGCTTCTATTCGAGACCCGGGGAGTCGATTCAACCGGCGGATACAACGGAGCGGAGAAGCGCGGGATGGCCGTCGCACAGTGCTCCGATTAGGAGAATTCATTAATAAAGTGTTAGAATTTTAGAATCTTTAGAGATATTGAGAAGAAATATTCTAATATTTAAAGAATGGCTAGAAATAAAAATAGCTAGAAATAATTCAAGAATAGCTATTAATAAAAACAGCTAAAAATAATTAAAGAATAGCTCCTGATAAAAATAGCTAAAAATAATTAAAGAATAGCTACTTCTAGTCCTTATTAGTTACATTTACTCCAGGCATATAAAACGCGTTTTATGGAATAATGGCGACCGAGCGCGACGATGAGCTTTCATTACTGAAATTACCGTACACGTACAAGGTACTAAGAGTTCAATGGCTATCGATAATAGAATACAAAATTCCGCTCAATTTCTCGGATCCTGTACGCCGGGAGGAACGCTATCGAGCGGAGCGGAGCAGAGCGGAGCCGGATGCTCGCCGGCACGGCCGAGGCGCGCGCTCGTCGGAGACCGGAAGCTCGTAAACCACAGTGTACACACTGTACACAATCGAGAGCGGAGAGGCTTTGTAGTTTCGCAGCTCGCCGGACGATTCCCCTCTTACGCGTATTCCTCGAGCGCAAAGGCCGCGTTACGCGGCTCGCCGAAGCGCCCAGGCCACGGCCTCTTACGGTTCGCGCGTAGCCGCCGCCGTGATTTAATCTAGCGGCGTGAAACGCACCACTCGTCGCAACATGCCCGCGCGCTCGCGCGCGCACGCCGTCGCGGCTAATACGGAACGAGCGACGCGTACCCGCCGACCCGATCCTCGCGCACACAAAGCCGATCCTCCGAACACAAGCGACACGATCGAAATTAGTGCCTCGATTAATCCTCTTGTTTTTACACCGGCGGCGACCGCTAATCCTGCCGTGTTTTATCCCTTTAGTCTGCCCTGAGTCGACCGAGTCGGGCGAAATATGTTTCAACCCTTTCGTTACGGGGGCCGAATATAGTCTGCGGGTGCCATATAATATAGACGACTTATGATAGTGTGTAGATAGCAATATTAAAATTCAAGTAAAAATGAAGCAATATTAATGGATGTTCCATAAGTTTTAACCCTTTCGATATGGACGTCGACTATAGTCGAAGTTCGCGCGACTTGCTTTGTATACGAGTGCCGACTACAGACACCATGTGATAGTACATATAATAATTTATACTAATATAATAGTATATAAATATAATATAGTAATATAACAGTATATAAATATAATATAGTAACGTAACAATATATAAACATAATATTCGCAATATTAATAGATGTCTCATGGATGTTCTTCAATGAAAAAATAAATATTGCTTACATAATACTGATAGTTGATTAGAAACACTGTCGTTAAAAACACTATTGCATTTATCTTCTAAAAATAGACGACAAATTAAAAAACTATTTAAATCTCAGAATATATTAACTCGAAATAGAAAATAATAGAGCATGGCCTAAATCGTAATTCGCATTCTCTTACTTGCTTACTATATCAAATATACATATTCAGGAGCATATAATAATTTAACAAAATCTAATAATTTTATATAAGAATATAATTTCTTATAGAAGAATATTTGGACTTTATATTTTCCTCTCGCAAGGTTTCGTTCTCGCCAGACAGTGCACCATAGAAAATAATCGAATAAATTTCGTCAGCCTTAAAAAACAAGACACGTTAGTCTTGTACTCTACCGCGTTGCAAAACGGAATCGAAAAGGTTCCGAAAATAAACGTCTCAGACGATCGTATGAAGGTTCTGTCTGAAACAGATATGGAGAACCGTAAAAATCTCATAACTATTGTATCGGTTCTGGCTTATACCCGGTTTCGGTTATTCAGAACCGATACCATGTCGATTCCATAACTTATTTTTCGGATCTGGCTTTCGGTTATACATTCGATTCTATACTGCAAGGTGTTTCCAAAGAATTTTGCACTTATACTTGGTATGCAATCAGATAGTGTTTCGGTAACATGTGATCGCATTGCATTTGATTTTACAATGTAAAATAACCGATAGAAGCTTGACGGTAACTCTAGTAATAAATTACATTGTCTCTTAATTTAGTAGCATTGTTATTAGAATATTATAGAAACTATCCACCATGGAACTAAAGAAACATTGTCATGGTTACCTATCGCCATGGCCAGCTATCGCCATAAATAATCAATGAACAACGAAAAATCATGTTATCTATATACCCTAGTAATTTCTTTAGATTAAGTATCTTAATTACAATATCCATAATTACGGAAGAAGAAGAAATTCGAAGCGGGTCAGTCCCGCCAGGTGGCAATCAACCGAAGATGATTATAATTAGCCAGCGGCAACGGTCCGATTGCAATAAACCGACTTTATTGCTTCAATTCCCCGGCCGCATCGGGAGCCAAGAGGTTCAAGCGCGGTGATTGCGAACGGAATCTAATGAACCTGAATATTATTCACTTTGGAATAAATGTGGATCCGCGACGAACATTTCCCTCTGCTCTTCTGGGAAATTATTAACGTTAGAGTAGCTCCCCCATTAGCGCAAGCTGCGAGAGAGACGTCGCGAGATAAGGGGATAAGGCTGCAATAATCAGGCAGCAGCCGCCGGAGGAGGAGGCGAGGAAGAAAAACTGCCGGTATTGTAATGCAGCGTGGAGCGGAGCTGCTCGTTACAATTCTCGGGAAATCTTAACAATTTGATTCTGGGAGCAGAAAATATCGGCGAGGAAATGTCGTTAAGAAATTGTCGAGAGTTTGTCAAGAAATGTTGTCAAGAAATTGTCAATCTTGAAATTGCGTCGCGGATTGAAGGGACATACATATAGTATAATAATTTATTGCTAACAAACAAGCTCCGTCAACTACTCCAACTATAAAAGGACGGGTTAAGAATCCCGTGGCGTAACAATGATATCTTTGTGTAAATTTTTCGCAGCCCGGGGGATCCTCGACGAAACGAAAGTGTCGAATAAATGGGTCGCCAGGCGCTAATTGTTTCAAATCCTTGAAAAAGAGCGAGGTCGGGACCAAGATGAAGTAGCCTATCTAACTCAAAACGGGCGGCATAGTCTACCAGAAGGAAAGAAATAGAGGGGATCAGAGGTGACCACAACGCGTTCACGATAAAGAGAGAGACAGAGCCCTTGCCGAGGGACTCGGGGAGTAATTCCCTTAATAATGAAAATTAATTGAACGAACCAGTTCTTTCCCTGAAATGTGAGAGCGGTCCGAAAGGGGGTCCAACGGAATAGAGCAAGAAACGGTCCCCGTGGCTCCGTAATTAAAGGCTTTCCACTCGGAAGGTGATCGTCCGAAAGTTGTTCCGCGAAGTAGAACGAATGGAATAGGCGTTAGCGAATCGGGAGAGCCGTCCAAGTCCCGTAAAAGATGTTTCAAGTTCCAACCATTGCTCGAGCAATGTAAGTTGGCAAGCAATGTAAATCGGAAAGTTGGGGCTTGTGCCTGATCCGGCCGCATCGGCGAACAATGGTAACAAAATTCATATTCGCGCGTATTTTCTTTAGGACCGGTCCTGTCTTACTGCTAACGCGTAAACCGACAGAAATCGATCAATCGCGAGTCAAAAACGAAGAAACAGTTCGCAGCAGGAACTTTATCGAATCCGACGAGGGAGCGAAGCCGAGGCAAGTCGAGTGAATCGAATCGAGAGCGCGCAAACACTTCGTCAGCGAACAGAAGCGTTAAGGATTCGCGGGGAAATTTGTTCGCGCGACGATCCAATCGGTACCAATTTATGGAACAGCTTCGCGGACCTACTCGGTTAATGTTGACAACGTTGTTAACAGTTTCGCAGACGCTATACCATGGTATCATAATATAATATATTATGACAGAATATATTATGGTATAATATATTATGATACAACGTATTATGATATAATATATTATAATATAATACTATGGTATAGCTATTCAAAAAGCCGCATCATCGCATATAGAATTCTACCTACAGCATTTCTAATTCTAAATACAGCATTCCTCCTTTTACTACGCGCTTTAGTTTGATCTATACCAACATGGACGCTTTAGCAATCATTATCTAGAGACACTCGGACAGACTAATCCTAATTCGGTCTACCTTCGCAGCACTTGAAACTGTTTACAGCCCATGGACGTGTTAATGCGAAGACGCGGAGGACAGAGAGCGCGAGCGGACGGTCTCGCAGCAAGAGAGCGCGCGCTGCGATTACCGGATCCGACGAGCGGGCAACCTTATTATTACCTCCGTTCGGCGAAGGTTGCACGATCCTCGTCGCTCTTTCAACGGCGACCTACAAACAGAGTCTCGCAAGAGGAAATCAAGGCTCGGACGAGCGCTTTCGTGGACGAGCGGCTCTCTGTTCAACTTGTTCTCTCGCGGAAACAAGGAGACGTTCGGCTGATTGTCTTTCTGACGGCGCTGCGTCGAGTCTCTTGCCTCGAGTCGAATAAAACGGAATGGCGCAGCGTTCGCATTCTTGGGAATATAAGGCGACGCGGGGTCTTCTGCTTCCGGGTACAGGTGCAATCCTCTTCGAATCGGCTTTCTTATCGCTTATTAGCTTCGTTGTTCGTTCATTTGAAAAGTGACGAGCCCACGCGTCCCGATGCAACGACAGTATTTTACTTTGTGACGAGTGTACGAAAATTCGCAAAATCGGCATTTGTCCTCGGTAAATTATTAACGCCGGAGTAGTTATAATTAGCGTTTTTGTAGCTACGGTCGTGGAGATCAGACTGCGATCAGACTCAGAAATTCGTCGCGGATTCCATCGGCGAGAAAATTCGATTCCATTATCCTTGTAGCTCGTAGATCACTCGATTAACTACAGAAGGTAGAACGGCCTCGATTAACCCGCGGATCGAAGGGCCAAACGCGTGTATCTCGGCGACACGTTCCCGTGAAAGCCGTGGTCGCAAAAACGCGGAGCAAGAAAAATAGGAAGCGATAGAGGCGGGGGGGATGCGACGCTCGAGCCTCCTTGGGCTTTTTCGCGTCATTGTTCGGCGGATACTGGTCCCGACCGGATGAGGGAACGCGACAGAGGAAGAGGCGAAGGGAGCCTCGTAATTTTCCAGCCGCGCCGCCTCGCCGTGTAACAATGAACGAGGCCGGTCCCACGAATACAATGGCAAAGCGCGCGGCGCGGCGAAATCATCGCCGAGTCCGCGAGAATCCCGTAAATTTGTCTGGACGCAGGCGAATTTCCCGACCCTCGTTCGTCGACCGAACTTTCCGTACAGACTCGGACACATATCCGGCTAGGACACTGTCCCGGACCAATAAATATCAGACGCGATCTAACAACGCTGGTTCCGATACCGGAAACGCGGCCCGGCACGCTATCGTACACGTTTCAATGGTGTTTGGTCGCACTTATTACGAGCTGCCGCGTCTTTGATACGAGGCGAATAAATGGTAAATTAACCCTTTGCACTTGGAGTTATTTTAACTAGTAGTTTCTCTATAATATTTCAAATGATTTCAAATAATTTACTGTGTTTTATATATATATAAGATATTGAATTTTATGATTCGAACAATATGACTCAATATAAATAAATGTAGGAAAAAGAATCAATTGAAAGAAGTTACAGAAAAATGAACCTCTTGCTCTACAATATCGCGTCGGCCTCGTTACAAAAATTCGGAACACGATCTAAATACATACATTATTCGCATCTACCAACTTGAACTTAAAATCTACCTATCTACCATTAATATTTGAACATCGTAACTTCTATCCCGCCTTCGCGATACATACCACGAAATCCGTTAACCTTTAAGCAGTCGTATATACATGTGTCGATGATATCGCAACAGCGCGATACAACCAAATGCGCTGATAAAAGTGTTAGCGCAAATATTTGAGTGCCAGGTAACGAGAACGCGTGTTCCTGATCGCGAGGCGACTGGTTCGATGGAAACGGCATCGCGACGATTTTTCGGCTGGCATGACTAAGAGTAGTTTCGAACGCGTTTCCCGTCTAAATGTAGAATTTATGGAACGAAGGCCGCGGGGAAGGTGTCGAGCGCGACGCGTGCTGCTATCGATAAGCAACCGTCGCAAGAGATTTACTGCGAGAGGAACATCTGTCGCGACGTCGTTTCGCCACGCTTCAATCGCTACGCGACTCCGTATCGGAGTCGCCCTCCTCGATAGAGACACCGGCGGCCAAAAAATTCGCTGCGAAACACATTCGCTGACGCGTCGGGGACGTTACAGATCCCGTGATCGAATCCGTCGGTGCGAATAGACAGCCGGGTGTGTGTGTGTCCGATTTATTTATAATGCTATATTTATTATAGCACCAGAAACGAAATTCGCAGCATCGTTTTTATCTTCTCGGTCCGCCGGTTGTATTAATCTTGTATTTAAAAGCACTTGTCTGACTTGAAAAACCACTGAAAACATAAAAAAAACGCCTTAGAGAAATATTTCAAGCTTTTAATCCATTCCCGAATCAATTCAAACGTCAATAGAATTATAAAAATATCTGCACAGGGATTTTATTGAAAGCTTACTTGAACTGAATTTACCATTATTATTTTCAAATTTTGAAAATATTGGCCGTCTCATATTTAAGACATTGGCCGAATTAACTACTGCAGATATAGAAAAACATAAAATTAGAAATTTGTATAATAATAGAATTAACAATCGTTTCGAGAAAAATCTTATTCGATAAAAATGCTGCTTCTGTAATTCTTCTTCTCTTTTTACGTATTTGTTTTTCATAGCGGAATCATCTTCGTCCTCCGGTTCTACGATTATTCTTTTGTTTATATCCATGGATTTCTATCTGCGTGAATTTATTTAAAATTAAATAAATTAAACATTTTCAATTGTCATAAAATAATGTTGATTTAATATTTCATCTTGCCTGTACCACTATCCGATGTCAATAGAAAATTACCTAATTCCGAAGGAAAATAAAACAAATAACCTAAAAACTTTCGACGCGCGAAAGAAAGCAAATGGAGCCACCAGCAGCCACTGACCCCGCCCTCTGTCCATGGAGATCGGACTTACACTACTTTCGCAATCAATGGCTAAGCAAATATTATATTTTTTAAAATACCAAATATTAACTCTTTATAAATAAAATAAGCCTATACTGAATTAATCATAAATTACGCGATATCTCATATTTCTTTTTAAATCGACTTACACCATTTTCAGAATAAACGGTTCACGTATTTATGTTCTCAAGAAGAACAATAGCGTGTATTGCGTTAAAGTAGCTACGGCAGTAATGCGATCGTGAATCAGCCTAAAACACTAGCCTGTCCATGAGGTGCCTAAGAAGCTAATGTAACTATAAAGTAAACCGAGAGCCTCTGATGTAACCTCGAAACACTCGAGACGCTCGTGCGCCCATGCTGCGCAAAAATGTGCAGGCTGATCGAGCAGAGGGTTCGGAACACCAAGGCTGGACTTGCCTCAAAAGGACACGTATTCACGAAGCTGCAGACAATTTTTCGTTCTAAGAGCAGGTCTTCCCGGCATTTTAATGCGACGAAAAACCGTGGAATTATCTGTTATTTTTTTCAACAAGCGCAGCGTCCTCTTCGACAACCGTAAGACGCGTGGAAAATCTTCGGTAATCGCGCAGAAAAATACGCGGTAAGATAATCCATTGTTCTTATGCGACACGAGATAGCCCCCGTTGCGCGTTAAAAACATTACCGTGCGCTATGCTTTACTGTAACTCGATCGTTCGATATAAGATCAAACTCAGTCGTTCGATCAATAAGAATTACAATATAGAATTTATAGAGGTTTTTCGCTATTTTTATGATTAAGTAGAAGGCGAAGCTAGGTCATTCCTGATCCACCATTAAATGCCTCGTCTGCAAACTAAACCGTACACCGGCAAGATCGCGATGCTTCGAGGTTCGTTACTCGCGAGTACGTTTCCAAAAATGACCGTTCGCGTACAGAGCGCAGCTAGGTCACATCTGACCGACCGGTCGAAATTTCCGTGTCGCAAACGGAAAGCTACCGCGCGATTGACGTTCCGTCGAGCACAGTCGGTGCTTCAAGGCTCGTTATTCGTACGTTCGCTTTTAAAAATAATGACACTAGTTAATCGATGACCCAGCTCCGCGTCCTACGTAGAAACGTTCCTCGGCGTCTCGACGACGGCGAACGGGCGAATCGGTGCGTCGTAGTTGGGTAAAATCGTCGATTCTGCCCGGCCCGCGGCGCAGTCCCGTCGAAAGCTCGGACTCGCGTTTCTCCGGCCGGCTGTTCGAGCCCGGTTGACTCGCGGAACCGTTGCCGTGATTTCGCGGTGCGTAAAGCCGGTCGCGGGATCGTCGAAGGCATCGTCGTCGCGCCTACGGAGAAGACACCGAACAGTTATAATTCGATGACTGGGCTCGCTCGAGGTGAACGAACCGGGCGGTGCACGCGTGGCCCGGTCGTCGCGGACCAGTCGCCGGGCCGCGAAAAATCGGGAGTGAAAAAAGAAAAAGTGTGTGTGTGTGTCTCTGCTGAAAACTTACCGGTGCTACGCGACGTGCGGGCTGTGTCAACTGCGCAGTTGACGGGCTAGAACGCAGCGTTCAGGGACGTGGTGCCGCGGTACCGGTGCCCGAACGGTGCAACCGGTAGCGCTCGACCGACCGCGGCGCTATCTGGCGTCGGTTCCGCGAACCGCGCACCTGGTCTCGCCGGTTCGAACCCGCGCCGCGAATTCGCGGACAACGCACGCCGAGAAATAGCCGGGAATTTCAACCGGGTGCAATTTAATTTACTCGAAATTGCGCGAATATTGTCTCACATTTTCGAATAATTTTTTTCGGTTAACTCCAGTGCTTTTCGCGTTGGAAAAACAATTTTCGGTGCTATAATGCTGCTACTTTTATCTATAGTAAAACTCAACTAATACACGCAGTCTAATTTCATAAGCAGGCTATTTTTAACAAAACGTTTACAAACGAATAATGAAGGCGCTGTTACGCGCGTTGCAGTCTGGAAAATCGCTTTCAAATATTGCGTTTTATATGAACGACGTACTCTACTTACTTCACTCCAATTTAGTCATAAGTAAAAGCAAACCACGTCTTCGCGATCAACTCGTGTTTACTCTCACGACAGGCTTATTTACATTCGCCGTTTGCTACGGTACACGCGATAACAACGCGACGGCCACTTCAGATACAGATTCGACGATATCAATTGCGGAGCGGCGTTGACTGCAAATGTTTGATATCAAACGACGCATCGTCGATGCAAGCTCCCGCAGATTCCGCGCCTGACGGTCACGTGATCGAACTCGACGATGGTAATGCCATCGCGTTGGGACCCGAGAAACTAAAATGAAGGACTGGTGGCGCGATCGGACGAGAGGTTTGCGAAACCGTCGGCGAGTCAACGCGATCGAACGCGAACGACACGGGAACAGACCGCGACGACAGCGCGCGCTAGAGAAGCAAAAACACAGCCACCCTTCTGCCAGTTCCCCCACCCCGCGATACCATGGAAAACCCTCGATCCTACAGGTCCTGACGTCAAAGCAAAGAAACAACGCCCTTTGTTGTCGTTCCCGGACGGATTCGACAGCCAGCGACAAAAAAGCAAACATTTTGCCCGCGCGCCCTCTTTGCACAACATGGTGTAATCCCGTTCGACACGCTTAATCTGGTCGCCAGCATTCCCCATGGCAGTTTGCATCACGCGAGCACGTTGTCACCTCATCGTCGCCCAGAAATTGTCGACTCACCGTCTCGTTTTCCGCGATGCACGCGGGCTCTACCTCCATGTCTTCCGTTGCTCGGCCTTCTCGTCGAATTTCCAAACGCGAATCCTCGGTGACACGGCCCCGTTCGATCCCACGATTCCGTTCTATCCTCCCGAGACTTTCGAAACGACAACGTGTGTCTGTTTACAAACACTGCAAGGTCACTCAGCAGACCCCCAGACCTCTCCGACTGTCGAGTAGGTTTCATTACGTCACGAGCAGCGTGCGCAGCGCGCCGCGCGGCAAATCTGAGAAGCGACTTGAACTTTGATCGCGCGGGCATCGGGTACGGTAGGAGCACGGGAGTAAGCGCGAACGGAGTGTGGAAGTTGACTAATTGTCCAATCTATTTTTCTGTTAAAAAACTAGAAAATAAATTTTTTTTTAAAGATATAAATATATGCTTAATTTATTTCAAATCCTTTCTTTCTTATTAAAGGGATCTTTACAGGTACAGAAAATTTGAAAAATTCATAGTTTATGCGTTTTCTCTATACCTAAGAGTTTTAGCGTCACTGTCTTACCGATACAATATTTTACAACGATTGGCAAACGAATACTATAATATAGAAGTGCAGAAAACACTGTATAATGGCAGTACATGACGGTTTAATCTACTTGTCTGTTCTCCTATTAAAATCGAACAAGATATCTGCACAGACGACGTATACCTCGTCCGTGATATCTATAAAGTAATTTCTGGATCGATTAGGTAGCTTGCTTCGTCCACGAAAGTCTATGAAGTATCTTCTCTAATTCACACAACTTGTTCATGCGGGAAGATTATTGCAATTCTGGCTACTGTCTGACGAGTCTTAATCTCCTTATTAATTGGTACAAAGCTACTGCATCGGAGTCACCAAGCATACTGGAAATTAAATAACTATTTCTATTTTTATACTTTGTATTTTTCATAAAGTGACACACAAAGGTACGTAACTATTTCTCGATACAAAATTTTACAGTTTATCATCCATACCATACACCGAATACGTTTACCGGCACAGTTGAATTTGTTAATTCGGAACGACTTTTGACATACAAAGACGATAACAATCTTATCTTGATATGTAAATGTCAATGTAACAATAAATGCATCGTTTTTAAGCCACTGTAACTACAATGTCCGCGGTAGTCATTGCACTGTGGTCCTTGAACGCTAAAAATACGCGATGTATTTTATATTTTTTTTCTCTCAACCACTGAATTTATTTACGCTAATGAAGCTTCATTACGATATCAGCAACAAAATGAATTTTTAATTTACGACTGATGGTAATCTTACCGCAACGTTATAAATTTCAAAAAAATTCTACGTTGACTCGGTGAAATAAAATTAACTGTCGCTAGATTATATTGAAGATAGTTTCGTAAATAAATCGAGATAAGTATACTTAAAACTGTAAAAGCGATTAGATACTGCACCGATAAAGTAATCGAGTGTTAAGAAATAATTAAAAAAATAATGCTCTGGAAATGTAGTAAAATTATTATGAACACATAATTGGTTTCGTTAATACGAAGTGACATTTATTATTGATTTAGAATTAATAATTTAATCTGAACTATGTAGGAAAATGTTGCCGCCAACATACGTTGAAGGCTTTCACGATTTAGAGGCTGTACAAGCAATGGAGTACCGGCCTCTTGGTAAAACTGGTTTATTGGTCAGTAAATTATCGCTCGGTGGTGGACCATTCGGTTGTCATTATGGGTTAGTATTAATAAATCACAACGAATTTAATATGCAGAAATATTCGATCGAAATTAAGCGATCTGATGGTAAGACGTAGAACATTTTCAAAAACAATCACCGATGATTTCACATAAACGATTTACATTCTGATTTATTAATAGTACGTACAACGAGGAGGAAGCTATCGAGGTGATACGCCAAGCAATAAAGAAGGGCATCAATTATATTGATACCGCACCGTGGTATGGACAGGGTCGTTCCGAAACCTTGATCGGAAAAGTAATGAACTATTTTTTAATTATATTATAGACAATTACCCGCTCTTATTTGGAGAAGAAATAATTCGAGGAACTTTCACGCGAAGATTAGATTAAACATTAATTAAAAAAAAAGATAATTTTAACTTTTCAAAAATAAAATTGATTCTCGAATGCTCCAAATAAAAATATTATCTCAATGCGATGTGCTCATAAATTGTTGTTAACATTTAACTTTCCTTTTCGATAGGCTTTGAAAGGCATTCCCAGACAGGCATATTACATTGCAACGAAGGTAGGAAGGTATGAATTAGATTACGAAAATATGTTCGATTTCTGGAAGCAGAAAACTAGGGAAAGTTTCAAGAACAGCTTAAACCTCTTAGGTTTAGATTACGTCGACGTTATACAGGTAAATAGAATTTTTCATCGTTTTCAAGTGTTACATTTCTAAATAGTCTTTGATATTTTACAGGTTCACGATATAGAATTTGCTGCGCATTTAGATATAGTAATTACCGAAACCCTGCCGGAATTATCGCGTCAGGTCGCGGATGGTAAAGCGAAATTCATTGGCATCACCGGATATAACGTGTCCATTTTGCAAGACTGCATCGAGAAGAGCAACATTAAAATATCTTGCGTATTAACCTACACAAGATTGACGCTAATAGACGACACATTGATGGAATATATTCCATTTTTCAAGGTATCACTGTTCATCAGTGAAACCTTCTCAATCGATAATTTTTGCCGTGGATAATATTTAAAAGTAAACGTATAACGCTTTCTTGTAGGCAAACGATATTGGCGTAATCAATGCAAGCTTGCCCTGCATGGGACTCTTAACAAATAATGGTCCCCCGGATTGGCATCCATGTCCAGAGCAAACGAAAATAATATGTTCGGACGCAGGAAAATATTGCAAAGTAAATACGATAAATTTATTGTACGAGAATATTTTGAGCTAATCTAACAAGCTATTCAACTTCCAGGATCATGGTGTAGAACTGGCAAAGCTGGCAGTGTATTATGGCTTGCAATGTGAAGAGGTAGCCACGTGTCTCGTTGGAATGCAAACTTTAGAACAATTAAAAATGAATTACGAAGTTTTGATGAATGGCCTTACAGAGAAGGAAAAAGTTTTATTAGAAGAAATTCAAGAGAAGTAAGCCCTTTCATAGTGCATGAATATGCATATTAAAAATCAGTTAAAAATTCAAAACCCAACGTTTTCATCGTGCTGAAATATTTATAAAATAATTTATTTGTGTTTTAGGTATTTTTCTAAAATAACTGAGAAACATTGGGAGAATAAAGAAGTGCTGATATATTGGGCCAATATAAGAAAGTGAGAAAAATATATTTTGTATAAACGATTTATACAGATACAACATGTTGGAATTTTCGTAGGGTGCTTTGTTAACGATTAAGTCAAAAAATAAATTCTATCTGTAACAATACTTGTAACATTATAGAATATTAATAATACCATGTACATAATAATAAGCGCAACTTTCCCGGAGTTTGTGTTAGGAAGCGCACAATCAGACTTATAGATCTTCTACAGACTTTGTCAGAGTATTCAAAATGTTCAGATCTTGTTAAGCATTGCTTTGTCAAAAATATGAGGCACATAATCATCCTCGCCAGGTTTAATCTTGTACGTCAATTCGTACATCAATATAGTTATAAAAGCACCCAAAATGGGCTTGTGATACATCTGTTTCAATTCGAAGCCCTTCTTAAGGCAGAGCTCCCTTCCACCTTCCGTATACTCTGAGGCAACAATGTTAGCACAACCGTATCCTTGCTCTGTAGCAAATGACACTGCAACATTAACAAGGCACGAAGCTATTCCCTTCCTCCTGTATAGGTGATGCACGTGTAATCTTTTAATCCAGGCCCCTTTATTTAATACGTGACTTTTGCACAAGGCAACTGTACCCACTATTCGTTTAATGCTGGACGAGATATCAATGTTTGAGTTACGGAATTGTTGCTCTGTCATGATGGTGTAACGAGTATTTTTTGGGCTCTCTGTCATTAGATACGGTTCGAACGCCTCGGCAACCCAGAAATAGGAAAAGGCATTGGACATGTAAACCCTGTTGCAAACGAACAAAGACATTTTTATAATTAAAATTATTATGAATTACCTTGTATTTAGATTGTTAAATTATAGATTTATATTCATAGTTTATTACCTTGTTATGTTAGAAATCTCTTCGTTGACTTCCATAGCTTTCGTGGTGAAACCTATGTAAGTTCCAACGTAAACGAAGAAAATTACAAGCGGCACAACTAAGATACAAATGGTCAATGGCAGTCCAAAGAAAATGAACATAATAGCAGCAAATAATATCATCATTTGGAATGTTAATTCTTTGAAAACGATTCCAAAATACGTCGTATGCAACAACGACATCACACCGGACTTTATCAGCTCTTTACAATTTATTTCATCCCCTGTCCTGTAGCCGCGTATCACCACGATGTGACTCGTTTGCGAACTCATTTTGTCTTCCTCTTCTTTTGTGTTTATTGTAAATAATTAACAGATCATAAATTAAACGCAAAGAAACTCACATATCCCGTAATCCTACATATTCAACAGCGTAGCTTCAATATTCTTGCCATCTGTAAATTGTACAAACGTCAAATACAATACATTCATTTGCAAATGTTTACACATCGATACAGAAACTTGTTCAAGGCAATACTTACCTTTATTAGAAATGCACGAGAACTACGAGAACATTCTCTCCGAGTCTGTAACAATTATAAAACCGAATTCATTTCCTATAATATTAAATTACATATGTACAACTTAAATAATGAAGTTAAAGGTTTTGTGGTGCCACCTGTAATATAAATTTTGTATTCCATTGATGCTGCGAGTTGGCGCTACAGAGTGCTCGTTTGTTCGCCACTTCCTCTCTTTGTCTGAAACTGTGAAGGCAGATCTGATCAGTTGTGGAGCGTCAACCAATCAGAGAAATGCAGTTCCTGTAACATACCTTGAATTTCTGAACCCTTTACCCTTGGCAAGGTGCAATATGGTGAGGCGAATATTATTTCAAAAATGATTGTTAATGGAAATGAAAAATGGATAAAACCTGGAATGAGGCAACTTTGAACACCGTTGTTTCAGGACTACCTTCACGACGAACTTACTTATGGACGCAAGCGCGTTGAAGATCCCCCTAAGTTTCGCTGCAGGTGTATTCCGTGGCGGAGGTAGGATGGACAAATCGCGTTAGGCGGTGTATACGTACATACACGCAGCGTATTCGGCCAGTGTTTTACGTGTGCATACGTATACGGAATATCTACACATCATAGACTGCAGAACAGAGTGGGAGAAGCTTCATAAGCTCCGAAGCCTGAAGCTTATGTTGAACAGCACAGGGCTAGTACAAAATGGTTGACGTGCCTTGAATGCATGATACAAATTGGTAGATGCAACATTTTGTTTCCTGATGAAGGAGCTAGACATAATAAACCGTGTGTAATGCCAATGGATTTATAGGAATTATTTTGCTTTAGGTACGTATCCTATTCGACGCCCGGTAATAGATCTTAACATACGAAATAATTAAGTCACACAGTGTTCATCTGTCAATACGGCTTCCTTTGGCAACAAAGTGTATACGTCGCCCCACTCAAACTGTGGAATACCGCACGTACAGGATTTCCTTTGTAACAAATTTTTCGTTCGTCACGTCGGCGATACGTTCTATTTATTTACAAAATTTTCCATCGATGTCTCTCTCTGTCTAATATATATGTTTTATCTAATCTTCGCGAATTTTATACAATGTTTCTAAAACACGGATTTTTGTCTAACGCTATTTGTAACGCTTACGAATGTTTCAGATTTCACTATTGGGAAATTAAAAGTGTACATTGAACCGTCGGAAATAAAAGATGGAGAAACGGCAGGAAGTACAGGCTCCGTTTTCATCTGGTAAGTTATTAATAATATAAAAAATTATTTCAATCAAGTACTCAACGTCTATCGATATCGTATGCAATAACAAAATTCTTTGAGATTTAAGGAGACATATGTTTTAACATTGTGTAGTTGAAATGTTTCATTTAAATTTTATCATTTCTATCTTATTTTATATCGTCTGTTGGATCGATCAAAAAATTTGGTTGGTTTTCGAGCAAAAATTCCATGGAAGAAACTAAGCAAATTTTTTGGCTATTGTAATAGATTTGTGTATATTTATTCACCATTGTTTTACTGTGTACATTATACCGTACAAAATCTATTTGAATTATATCATAAAACATTTGTATGTATTTGAAGTTATTTGTTTATATATTAAAAACATATGGCTCTATAATAAATAAGAATTTTGCATAATGCTGGAAGAACAGTTTCAAAGTATTCTATATTAAATTGTCAGTGCTATGTATCATTTAGGGAAATTGATCTTAGCATATTCTTCAAGCATTATTAAGACTTTAATGTACACATAATATAAATAGTATTAAGTAAAATGTAGCTGACATACCTTGTAGCTTCAACTTTCGTTGTCTTCACTATCTCATCACTTGTATTACCGCTGTTAATATACTATAATGTTGTTCATTTCTCATCCTATTTTGTAATCTTAACTAGAATAAAGATTATACTACATGTAACTAGTCTTTTCTTTAACAATTTCTTCAATTAGTAATTTTGTAGCATTTCGTTACGTTGGTATTAGAAAACTGGTGTTATTTTGTCTTTGTATACAGTAAAGCTATACTCAGTGTTAAACAGTTACCCCTTCTTAGTTATTGGAATCCAAAAACCATCCCAAGTTTCGATATTTCTGTCCAATAAAGAAAATATTACCACTTGTTGCTTTCATGTACGTAATATATCGTATAAACTCTGCCTACATAATTTTTGTTTTAAAAAATATAGAACCGTCACTAGTGAAATAAATTACAAGGTAATGCTTACAAGGTAGTAATAAAATATAATAGTATATTGCATTGATACGCGAAACGATAGTAAACTAAAACTAGAATTATTAGATGAGACAAGCATGCATGGTCATTTGGTAACTAAAATATACGCATCGTGTAACTACTTATCTTTGAATTTATTTCCATCGTATATGATGATTTCAAGGAGGTCGTTCTCGTATAAAAATGCAGGTTGATTTATCGGTAATTCGATAGTTTAAAATGGAATTAATATAAAAATTGGAAACGATTGAATTAAAAAGCAGATAATTTGCGGTCGTTCGATTCGACGAGAAAAGTTACAAAAGCGAAGGCAAGAGATGAATTCGCCGGAAAGAAAGGGTGGTTAGTAAAGGTATTAGACTGAAGGTTGGAGGTCGGTTCACGATCGGGGGTGCACAGAGAGGTGGGGTGGAATGCGCGGACCAACGGATCAATTCGCGCTCGGTAGTTACGGGGGAAAGCAACAGTGTGTCTACCCCTGCTTCCTAGAAAAGTACGACTCGGCACGATTCGAACCACATTTACTTATTCTTGATATACACATGAAGATGACAATAAACGACTCGTCAAGTTGTCGTGTAGGTAAAATAGATAATACATGATCGTCGCGAGAGCATCTCCTACGCGAAGTGATCATTGAAAACGGGTGGTGACTTTTTTCGCGACAAGTTTATTCTCGCGCGTATAATACGGCTTTCTCTTAGCGAGATTAGCCGTGTAACGGTTCCGTTAAATACAATAGGAAGTTTTGCTCGATCAATCGGACCCGATAAGACCGGAGGGGAAGCCCTTCTTGACTTTTTTCCGTGGTCGGTTCGCAACGGTTAGATCGATTCGGAGAAATTCGCAAGATCGGACAAATGACCTTGGATTATCCGTGACCGATATTAATGCGGCAAGATAAAAATTAACATTGATATCGGGACTATTTTTAATTCGACTCTCTCTCTCTCTCTCTTAGACGTCGATAAACGGGCCGAAAAGTATTCGGTCGTATTGTTTGCGTTCGCGGATATTGTGAAACGAAAAGTGCAGATAAGTGGCATCTTCAACAATTTGACCTGATTTTCATTGAATATGTCTTTATGCGTTACTATAACACGGGAACGGGAGACCGCGATTGTTCGGGAGCGAGTTCTATTTGTTCCCTCTGCAGTCAATAGGCGCGAGGACATTTCGATATCGGTTTTCCCGTATCTCGATGTAGTCCACGAAATGCGACATTTCTTGTTGTACACGAGTTTCGTTATTTAATGGGATAACAAGAAATGTTACGATTCACATTTATACATTGTTTCAACTGACAGACAATTATACATTTTTTAAGCTGACTGTTAATTGGTCTCGAGATAAATATTAATTATACAACGTCGTAATAACAGGATTTGTTTCTATTTCGTTTATAGATGAATGTCCAAACAGTGGAGAAGACAGCGAAGAAGATGTAATAACTGATTATCTGGGATCATCGCATTCTGACTGCGATCGTATACCTATCATTAATGGAGACCTTGGTTGTTTGAGTTCACGTGAAAATATAATTGCTGAAGTCAGCTACACCAAAGACAATATTGAGAAAACGGCGATCACAATGTCTGAGGGGATCGACGAACAACAGCAGCAGCATACATTGCTCACGATTGGCTCTAATATACAATCACAGCCTAATCCTTTGGTGCCAATTATTAGTGTCACACCGCATTCACCTGGTCTTGCTAAGAACTATCCTGTTCTAGGTAAACCCATTCGATCATTGATCTGTGCGAAACCATATTGTATTTAACTCAATGTCGGTTGATGTTGAAGTATATCTTGTGTGCTTCGTGTGGCTAACAATCGATTCGCCTCCTTGCAGAGGACAACTTGCAACATTTGCATGAAATCCATGATTGCATACAACGTATGAGAGATCTGACGCTGAGCAACTGGGGATACAATCATCGCACCTCCCACAGTGACGTACAGCAACGTTTAACATCATCATGTCCTTCTCTGTGTCCGATAATATCATCCGAAATAGCGCCACGTTCGAATAATAATGAAACGGGATCCGATCCGGATCTCCTCGCTAATTGCTCCACTAATAGTTCTCCTACACATTTCCCACCGGTAGGCCCTCGTTCACAGAATGCACAAGGTATAGACAGGAGACGTAGCTGGACAGATCTGGAAGATACCCGATGCGGGCGTCGCAGATGCTCTGGACAAAATCATCTGCAAGCACAAAACATGGTTAATATCGTCAGATAAATCTTCTTTTTAAGGAAACGCATTTATCATGTACTCGTAGCATGAAACATAATTGCTTTGTCGCTTTCTTCATTTCGCTTTATTTATAACTTTGGCATTCGTTTCCACAACAATATTGAACAACAGTGTACCCGTTACAATTTCAGCGACAACGCAGTATTAGTTTAAGTAGCCTAGACAGTGAAATGGAAATAGAATTACAAGGAAAGTCTTGTACCAGACCTGTAGGTGTTGGCAGTCGTGCATGTAGATCACAAGCAAGCACTCATTCCCTTAACGAAGCCGATCTTGTACAGGTAAACGAACGCTTACGTTAATAAACTGGTTAAACATTTCTTCTTTCTTTTTGGTGACCAAAAACTACTGAATATTTTTTCGACAGAGCGAATATCAGAAGATAGTTACAAAGCGATTCAAAGGTAGTCAAAGATTAGCAGAAAGTAGTGGTTTAATGCCTGGCGTCACAGGTTCTCGTTTACCTCTTCAGAAATCTATATCAACGCCTTCAATTGTTACACCACAAATTAATGCTCATTTAGCTGAATCTGTAACTAGGACAACGCCATCACTCACGACGTAAGTTAAATAACAATGTCTATGGATCGTCAAGCTAGATCAACGTCAGGGGTGTCGAATTGGAGGCTCGCGAGTTACATGACGAAACGAACGCTACTATTTGAAACGGCCGAGATTTCTGAGTTGCACGGCTTTTATTTCTACTTATTTATCGCCCTACCATAACAGAGCGCATGGAATGGTGGCTAGTAAACTTAAGTAGCGGAAACACGTACAGACGGATAGCGGAGACCGTATAGCTTACGACGAAGTTCGACAATCCTGACGTGGCACAAAATTTTACATTTAATTTCGCTGTTACACAATTTGTCGCTTTTGTGAACTTGTTGCTTCCCTTCAAGTTTTAGTATAATTTCTTTGTTATCGATTTATAATTATGATCTAGCCTGCGATCTTCATAAAACACTATACATAAGCAGCACACGAAAATATGCATATATTTTATGTACATATTATACTTTACTATCGATATTTGAATTGAAATCTAAGGAAAATTAATGCATGACTTATTCATCATAAGTTTTGACATTTGTCTACAACTGAGAATGCTTGCAATAATTTGTATATAACAGTATTGACGCATGGTTGCACCATTCTTTTTACTACAACTTAACAGTAATTCATTTTTAACATTTAAAATGTAACACATAAATATTAAGATGCTAATTCATTGGTATGCTATCCAAATTTGAAGATTCTTAGACTGGTTCAAATCTCTCGTACAGTGTAATTGATAGCATTTCTTTCATTTCGCTCATCATCCGAATTCGAAACTTTCTCACTCCGTTTAAATGGCATTTCTCGCATTTAAAATTGTATCTACACCTTTATATCTTTTTTTATGACGCTTCAATATCTCGGTGGCACACCACACGAGACTCTCTGATTTGCAATATCTTTTACACAATAGTCGCATACTTTGTGTTTGTACTTGACAATTTCCTACCATCCTGCATGGTACAGCCGTCACGAAAGAAACGAAAAGGGTAGTGGAAGCGAGACTGAAACAGAGGATCTTCATGCAACGCATAGCCACGAGTTCCACGAAGATAGAGAAGGCACTCCGAATGCTCAGATATCGCTTGACGAATTATTAACCGAGTAAGTATTTCATAATTTATATTTTTCAGTTTTCCACTTACGAGCAAATATATATTCTGCTAACAAGATACAAGGGAAAGTGGCTGGTTTGTATTAGCTTAATTAATAAGCACTTTCTTCCATAGAATATACATATATATATATACATATATACATATATAATAATACTGTGCTATCATTTACATTTCTCTGTGTGTAATATATTTCCTCACGAATCACTTAGACTTGTACGTAGTTACAACATAGATATATTTTAATCACTCCTGTTTGAATATGTTATAGTAATGCTTCTAGATTTTTGTTGCTACAATGCTTTCTATATGAAACATTTTAATAACATTCGTAATTATATAGTTATCGAAATTTTTCAGTGGAGTAACGTACGATGATCAAAATTCTGAGAAAACCAGAAGAAAACGGGGTTCCATATTTTTCCGTAAGAAGAAGGTAAATTATTTAATCGTAGACGTATTAGAAGTTGATACAAACTATTATAATGATATATTGTTATCGCAGGATAAGAGTGGTAAAAAAACTAGTCTACAGCAGCATTTATGGTCAACAATAATGGCTGGATCTCAGGGAAGTTTAATATGTGATGTTTGTATGAAACAATCAACAAATAAGCCTCTTCAACATTGTGACAGTATGTACCACTTTCTACTATTTCTATGTCGCTGGCAAAAAATATTTAGTGAGAAAAAAAGGGACAAAAGTATTCATTGTTTCGTCAATTATATTTATCATTTTGCATGAATATTTTCTGCCAGGGTTAGCAAAAAAAAGTATTGTTTTATGGATGAGTCGTTGAAAATGATAAACTTTATCGTCAGATTGTGGAGTATCTGTACATCAGAGTCAAGGATGCAAGGATCAACTAGTACTGGAATGTATCAAGTCGAAACACCATTCCAGCAAGGCACTGTCGAGTAGCTACAACGTTAAGAGAGGTTCCACGGCGTCGCTGCCTCTACCATCCTCGTACGGAAGCGGAAGGTAAATAGTTTTCATTATATAAAAATAACTTTTTCCCGCATTGGATCTGCGTATCTGTGGTTCAAGATTCGCACGCAATTGGCATGGCTATGCCTAAATTCGGAGTTCTCAATAAACTCCACTTATTTGCAATATAAGTAATTTATAAGTTTAAAAGATATGCGTAAATGCGAGAACACAGACACACACACACATTTACGTTTAGCAAGGAGCGTGACTCTCAATTTCTTTTCTTTTTCTTTGCTTATTAGACCTTTTTTTTATATGGAAGTATCTTTCAAATGAAGTACCTGGACTCGAGTATTTGCTTGTATTTATTCATTGGTAATGCAATATAGTGGACAGTTTACAAAACTGATTCGATATAGAAACAATCGTGTACATTTTCCAAAGGCGACGAATACATTTCACATTTTACCTCGAAAAGATCTTGTTCGATTTTTATACGCCACGTTCTTACATATATTATACATATTATAACGAACATATTTAATATAGGAAATGACTAGTTAGAAGGGGTATCGTATCTGCTTTATTACTCAGAAGCTTTGGCTGGCTTGGAGGCTTATTATTTCTAATTAAGTTTGCAATTAAGCCAATTGTATGGCTAGAGCTTGATCGTGTTTATCCTCGCGTCTCTAACATTACTAATAAAAACTTTTTACATATACATGTTTAATTGATATACATAATGTCACGCCCAAACTTCTTCAAATATTCAAGTAACGTGTATATATATCTACATATACATATACGCAAATTTGAAAGAAAAAAAACTACTAGAAAGAAACAATAATAATAACAGTTCGTGCCAAGTCGCAATTTACATTCGACACACACTTCTTGATTTTATTTCGAAGTCCGTGAACACTTTTTCCGAAATGATTGTTGACATACAAAAAAGAAAAAAGAAAAAAAAGAAAGCTGTGTACTAATGATTTTGACACGTAACAATTGGAAAAAAAACATAGTAAACTAAGAAAAATGAAGAAGGAGGGGAAAATAGAAAGGCAAAATGAAGTTGCCCTAATGCAGTGTGTGCTTTTTCCTTCCCTCGTGCATTCCCTCTCGTGCAACTACGACAAACCAATCGATTGTTCGACGATTAAAGGGAAATTAACAGCAAGAAAGCCGTGACAAGCTACAGCCCTTGGCGGCGAGTTGCTACTAAGCTCGGAGTCAAGTAAGTCTCAGATATCTGATGTGTTCCTCCTATTCTGTCGAAGCGTTCGTTACGTTTCTGTTCGTGTATAAACCATCCTACACAGTAGTAGGATGACCCGCGTCTATCGTTCCTCGATTCTTTTTCTCGCACACATTGTCTAAAAAGGCCGGTCGAGTTTGCCTCTATGTTGTACTGAAAAAAAGAGACATTATCACCTCGCCCCGCCCTCTGCCTATGCTCCTGCCTTGCTTCTCTGATTTGTGTTCCATTCAATAACATATTCTGTGTCTACACTTTTTTGTACTTTTACACGAGTCTGTAAACTCGCAGTATCAAATAATCAAGCATACTCCTCTCGTCGAGCATTATCAGGAATGAATTACTGTAAGTTATACTTCCATGTGTTTAATTAATATGAATATCTTCGACCTCTTCCTTCTCTTAGCTGTTTCTATTGTACTAAAGATTTATGAACTCTATATACGCCTTTGAATGTTTTTCTCTAAACTCATAATCTACATTTTATGTTTTATGTATAATATATTTATTACTTTAGCGACGACGTACTGAATGTGCTCTATACATGCCTATGAATCATTTTTATTAGCACCAATATATAATATACGTGAATGCATAATTACCAATCATAGAGTTGTTACATTCAGTACATCCCCCCTCTCTTTACCTGAATATAAATATTTAAAACATTTGTCCGTCGTCAGTGACCCTCCCACGTACGTAGTAAAATTCTAAATTTCATTTATAGTAATGTTGATGCTCCATTTTTATCATTCAACGTTATTGAAACACCTTGACACATTGGTACGAATCAGTTACAAAAAACTGTACCCCCAGTAACTAAGATTTTTAAAATTATAGTCGTGGTTGTTTTTCTGTTGAACGTAAGAAATTGACTCTACACATGTTTACCTATGTACGTGTATGACGAATAAAATTTAGGTGCTGCTATGCCGATTATATAATACATATATGTGTGTAAGGTAATATATATTGATGTACCGGTAAAACTGCTGTAATTATCTAATTTATACAGTTCCGTTACTATGGTTTTCAGGAGAACATATATTTTGTAAGAAACGTCTCACAGTATTCTAACGTATATAATTGACTTTTTCTTTCAGTCAAACAATAAACGAAGAGAAGGATGGGGATGGACAACATCGTGACATATCGAGGTTTGTATAAAGATCTGTTCTCCTAACAGTTTTAGTCACTATAATAAAATAAATAATTAATTCTCGTATTTATTTGAATATTTCAGTGGTTGGGAAGAATTTGATATCTGCGACGACACTCATCAGTTTACCGTGGACGATTTGGAAGGTCTGGATCCTGAATTGGGCCTAGCTAAAGAAGAAACCGATTCCTGGAGTGCTGCCATTGGGCAAAACATTGCCTTGCGACTCGTCGACAATTGCGAGCGAAAAGTAAAGAGACAGGAGCACATTTACGAATTCGTTCTTACCGAGAAGCATCATTGCTTGGTGCTTCTTGCTATGGAGAGAATCTTCGCGGAGGGTCTCCGGCGTCACTTTCGTTTCGGCCAGCCAGACCTGGAGCGCATGTTCCCCAGACTCCGCGACCTCATCGATATTCATTTACGATTTCTGCAAAAGTTACGGAAGCGGCAAAATGCGAATCCTGTTGTTCCTACGATCGCTGATATACTCGTCGATCAATTCGCTAGCGAAAATGCGCAACGTATGAAGAGTGCCTATGGAGAATTCTGTAGTCGTCACAGAGATGCTGTCGAGGCTTACAAGTATTATTTCCGACACGATCCTCGCTTTGCTCGATTTGTACGACATTGTCAGGTAATTATACAACATCCAAAATTATTAAAATTCAAATTAAATTATTACCAAAATTATTTACGTCTTTATATAGTCACACCCTCTGCTAAAAAAGAAGGGGATTCCCGAGTGCATTTTATTCGTTACCCAACGTTTAACAAAATATCCGCTGTTAGTCGAACCGCTTATAAAAACTGGCATTGCACAAGAAGAGGGCGAAGATCTGCGCAAAGCCTTAAGCCTTGTTAAAGAAATCTTAGCGGATGTGGACGCTTGCGTAGCCGATAAGGAAAGAGAAGATAGGAAGCTAGAGATCTATAATAAGTAAGTGAATTTAATGACTCATTTAGTGCATTTCCGAGTGCGGTTAACTAACACATTATTTTCATCGTTATTATATAGGATTGATGCAAAATCGTTCGCGACATATCGTGGCGTTAAATTCAAAAAGTCAGATATCATGGCATTTAATAGAGTACTGAAATTCGAAGGTACTGCGTACTTAATGCAAGGTCGTGGAAAAATGACTGCCATTGTAGTAGTTGTTCTGTCCGATATATTATTTTTCTTGGCCGAGAGGGATCAGAAGTATGCCTTTTTTGTGCCTGACAATAAGGCTGGTATAGTATCGCTTCAGAAACTACTAGTGCGCGAGAAGGCTGGTCAAGAGTCTAGAGGAATCTATTTAATAAGTAGCAATCCAGCTGAACCGGAAATGTTTGAGTTAAAAATTCAGAAGCCCAAAGACAAACATTTGTGGATCCAAGCAATTAGATCGGCGGTCGAAGCTTGCCCGCAAGACGCCGACAATGAATCCGATACGATTACTGAAAATAATAGCAGCAATGAATTGAGAGACACCCGTTCTTCCTCTATATCATTACTCTCTGTCGAAGAAAGACAACGCCTAGTTAAAACTAAAGAAACACATATCCAGAAAATAGTTGGTACGTATAACTTATCGTTAGTTTATCTATTATATGATTCATAATGTTTAAAAATTCAATATTCAGCTGAACTACGAAAGAAGGACACCGAGCAAGCACTTTTACTGGAAGAAAAACTTAACCTGCAAATGCAACTTTCAAGCGCCGCGAATATATGGGGAAATGAAACCAATGATACCGAACGGTTAGAAAAGGGTGACAAAGAGATTCCGGATTATACTAGACTAGTTCACAACGAAGGGACTGATACTACGCAATTATGGAAAGAGGTTACTAATTTCGTTTAACATCGTATTTTTAACGCTTTTTTACATAGTCTTGAAAACGGGAATAAAATTTATCTTCACAGGTGGTTATGGCTGTACAAGAAGCAACAAGACTTGCTAGCTCATTATCGTTTAGTACAGGCGGTGCTACTCTTTCAAGGAGTTTAAGTTCTGCGGGTGAACGGCATAGCGAAACCTACGTACCAGCTGCTCTTAGTGTACCACGGAGAGCAGAAACGTTTGCTGGTTTCGACCACAACAAGGTAAATATGCAATCCTAAATCTACAAAAACGGATGTAACAATTTTTGATTCTTTTCAGGAAAAATATCCATTACGAGATTCAGCGGCAGTTCAGTCGGTAATTTTTCTTCCAAAAGTCGGCGAATTCATGAAAGAGAACCCAGGAGACAAGGAATCTCAAGATCCCGAAGCGAACAAGGATCAACAATGGGCAGCGATCCGTTTGTCACATCACGTTTATACGCTGCTCTGTCTAATTAGTAGCCAGATGACGACAATCGATAGTTTACAGGCTCAATTAGCTGCGTGTAAAGATGGAAGTATAAGCAAACCAAATAATAGACCTAATACAAACCGCCAGTTAGAAGAGTTGCGCAACTTGCAAGATCAATTAAGCCGAGAGAAAGCGGCGTTCCGTGCTGCTTCCCAGCAAGAACAAAAACAGCTGGAAGAGGAGAGAGCCGAGTTGGCGAGACAGCGTGAACAGCTCGCGGCAGAGAAGCAGGATGTAACACAACAGAGAGACCAATTGTATCGGCGACTCGAGGCATTGGAGAGACAAGGTGTGACATTGGTTGCAGGCGCGGCGCCAGGATCCGCGACCATTCATCTGTCTCACATGTCGCAAGGAACGGATACGATACAGACACGAAAATCTCAGCTAGATGCTAAACGGATACCGTTAAATTTAATTAGCGCTACTAATCAACAAAAAGTGCAAAGCAATCTTCCTGTGAAACAGCAGTTGCCTTTGAAACTTGCTAGCGGAAGTAACAATAATACTAGGTATGTATAACAATTTCTAAATTGTGTTACCAATTAATCTTTGAAACTGAAACGATGACATACCACCTGGATTATTATGAAATGTTAGATATACTGTTGAAGAAATATATTTAATTATTAAATAATTTTCCACAGACTGAAATTCTTCTATAACGAATAGAAGGGGGCGCATTTTAATCTTTCTCTTTCTCTGTATGACTAACAGGAGTGGAGGCACAAGTAATAATAGTCCTGATCGACATTCACGAACCGGTAGTAGTCCGGCAATCGTGGGTAGCTCAACGTATTCTTCCCCGGAACTAGGTAACAATAACGCTAGCACCAGTCAAATTCATTCTTCGAACCGTTCTCTACGAATCACCCGGTCTCCTCCGGAGTATCCTCATTATCAACCGCAGCCGCAGCAACCACCACCCCCGCAACAGCAACAACAGCATCAACGAACCGAACAGCAACAACCGTTGGAGGAAGAGGTAATTTTTTTCTGACGACTCCTTCGTTTCGGTCGAAAGCATTCTCGATCCTCTCGTCCTACAACTGGCGAAGCTACCCCTACGTCTCAACTAACTCCTTCACGGAATCAATCAAAAGATGCTCAACCTAGAAGCCGTGTCAAATCATTTTGACTTTCAACATTCACGCGGTAATAATTTTGAATTATCATTTTGAATATTTTTCTTGTAGCATTTTTGACATTGATTTCAATTTTTCATCGATCATTCTTCGTTCGCTCGTCACTTTCTCCTTTATCTGTTCCTTTCTCTCTCTCTCTCTCTCTCTCTCTCTCTCTCTCCCCCTCTATATCTCTCTTTCTTCATCTTTTATTTTCGTCTTCCTTGCTCAGTGATAATTTTTATGGTGTTGTACATTAAAATGCAACATGGTACATTAATAATGCATTTAACGTATCTATAAAATCGCGTGACTGTCAATAAAAAAAAAAAGAACATACATACGTATTATTCTGAATAAATCGATAAAAAAGGATATCGTTACTTTCCAACTGCTATTGAAGGCAATAATATAATTTTTATGCAAAGTCTCACGAAACCTACCGTAGAAAAAAAAAAGAGAATTAATGTAACATATATATGGACAAATAAAAGGATAACAATTAGTAGTCACAACTATTTGGGAGAACAAAAAAAAGTAAATAAAAGTATTAAGAAAGCCGGCTTGGTGAGAGGTAGTTCAGCCGATCTTGTTGAATTCTTGCTCGTTATGTTATTAAGCCGACTGACAATTTTAGAGACATGATTTTAGATGAATCTTTTAAACAAATCTGTTGCTGCTTGCTGAAACATGGCAAGGTTAGAGAATTAGATTATAATTAGGAGTGCATATACATGAACAGATGTATATATACTTTTTTCATGACATATGTATGATGAAGTCACATGTACGTATGTTGGGTTCAAAACTTGTGCGGAAGTGTATGTAAATGCGTGCATATGAATAAAATTCATGAACACATGCATACGTGTACAGCTCCATTTTACCAAGAATGTACACATATGCACCTATACTTTGTGTACGCACGTATATGAAAGGATATGTGAGTGATCGCGGTAGTTTATTCTTACATCATAACTTTAAAAGTATTTTAATATGTGCTAAAGCGACGGATAAGATATAAATTATCATTGGTGACAAATCGTTGTTATGTGTGCCAAGCCACAGTTGAAAATCGTTAATTTTTCGGTATCATTGATCGCATATCATTTGTTCGACAATACTATCGTCCTCCCCTCAATTTAAGTTGGACAAACACGGATCAACCATCATATTTTCTATTTAATATTTTTAATTCGAGATTTTCCACTGCCATTATTGTTAATCTGACCCCCTTTTTCTCTTTTCGACTGTTTACAATTTATTTTATTTATTGCATCGCGTATATTTTCGATTATCCGAAGTATTTTTTATTTATAAGATTTTTTTAAAAATAAAGACCGTTCTCAAGTATTTGCGGAATCTGGAATCCATTTCAGAGAAAGTACTATACAAACTATGATGATCATACTGCACGTTCGAAGTGGTTATACATTATAAATTCTCATTTATTAATCGTTAAGGCAAGAAATTATATTTAAAATTGAGATCCGTACGGATAACAAAGACAAAATAAGAAATTATCTTTGAAGACATGACCCTAGAACGTAGATCGTTATAATAAAATCAGAATTTTGTTTTGATACATATAGATATATATATATATATAAATATATGAACATATATAAATATTATATACATATTAGATAGCGTATATGCTTGCCTCAGAAGATGCTGTAGCGTGCAATATGATCGAATGGAGGACAGCGTCGTAGAGGCATGATAATGATGAAACATGTGACTAATTAATTTAACATCGTAGGGCAACATAAAGCAACAGTATCGACTTGTCTCAAATCAATCATGGTGACAATAGTTCTTCAAAGTATTTCTGTAAGATGTAAAGCGTGAGGGAAAAAAAAACATAACGAGTTTTTACAAGTCTACTACTAAAAAAAAGTCTCAGCATGTATCAGAATATAAATAATATTGTATTGATCTTGTTAACAGCCTTCATAGATGAGTGTTCGACTTCATTTCAAGACCACTAAAATACAAATTATAAACTGTTCTTAGTGTTATAATGTACACGATAAAAGAAACCCATGAAACATATGCGAAAGGTAAGATCTAAACACCGAGAGATGTAATTCCAAAGAAATCATTCCAGATATGTATGTACGCGCGCACTCACACGTATGTATGCATTAAACAAAAAAAGAAAATGTATTCTTTACATGTGTTAAGAGCATTCCGCTATGTCAGATATAACTCGATGTGATTAAAAAGTCGTTGTTATTAAATATTTTTCCTTGTACAATGAAGTCGCACACCATCTTTTGGGTAACACAAAAAAAGAAAAATCAAATTGGATTAACAACTAAAAAAAAGTAGTGCGGCGGCCTACGTGCGTCACGTGGCATCTAAAGAAATTCGATGCCACACGACTGCATAAGTTTAAAAGAGGATATAAAGAATTATTAGCAACGCGGTTTTCCACGTTTTAGTGAATCTTTACGTCCCTGATGCTCATGGGAAGTATTTTTGTACGTTTACTCTGTACCTACTATTTTACTCTAAAGCTATATCTACTGTTATCATTGTGATACTCGCTACTGCGATCGTCTTTGGAAACGTTAATATAAAATTATAATAATCTAATAAAATGAACCGCGTATCTATTTTAAGACACGCTCGCTCGATGCATTAGTATTAATTCTCTTAGACTTGATCAATTTTAAACTAAAAACCGATTCATTCGGTTCGCAACCTAATAATAATTGTTATTATTGTGTTACTCGCTTGATTACTTCATCAAGATTACCATTTACTAACACAATACGCTAAATACGTCTATTTTATGACAATTACAAGTTATAAGCTCCTATTTTACTAAATCCATATACCGCAAGATGAGATGATTTTTCTGTAAGGCGATCCATCAACATTAACCTGTTACTTGGCAAGAGTAAACAAATATTTACGATATTTTTCTTCTTCCAACTTTATACATCTATGTATGCGTATACATATTTATATTTGTATACGTATACCTATAGATATGCATGCGTATATACGGTGTATATTATATATGATATATATATAATATACACGCACACACACACTCATAAACACTGGTATGTGATTTACATTCCTTAACGTTTATATACACATGTTTTGCTGCATTTTTCGATCGATAAAAAAGAATCGCTGTTAAATCATTAGCCGCATAAAGAAATAATATCTATTTATTATAAATGTACATACAACCGTTATTGTAATAAAGAAGAACGTGAGAGAAATGTACGATTATGTTAATGTTACGTGATATTTCTCTTCTGTTTATTACATTTACTTACAAAAACTCTTCGCATTTACAAATTCTTATCCTATCACTTTCATTCAATACGGCTTGGTTCTGTGCTGACGATCACGTCCTTTGCCAGTGCCGATTTTCGCCACCAATTTATGGCTGGAATTCTGTTCTAACACTGTCGTTTCTCCTTTCCTCCAAATGTTTATATACCCGCCTTCCCCCACTGTCACCAAGGAACCACTCTGTAAATTATACATTTTCAAGTATTATTTTTCTGTTTAGACAACGGATTACATATTACATATAATTCCATCAAAATAATACCTTCTCGTGCAACCAACTATCACGCACTAATTGTTTATTTCCCACCATGTTGTAGCATACTTCTAATCGGTCGTTTATAATACTCATGCATCTTAAATTTTCTCTGAAAAATATTAATAAGAACAATTGAAATAATAAAATAAGCGAAAAATGATTATTCTCAAATAAATGTTATTTTAAGTTTTGTTTGTTTGAGTTTTTAAATGATGTTGTAATTTACCCTTTAACATTGCTGGAACCTGCAAGAAGGAATGCTTGATCCAATGCATTTGAGGTATGAAATCTGACTGTATAACAATTGTCTGGATCATCATTCTAAAAAAAAATACAGTATACATACAAAGGTCATTATTATATTAATACTGTTTACAAACATATTATTGTCAACAGAGATTATGATTAATGTAATTAAACATATACTAACTTGGGATACTACCAAATCATTGCGTTCGAATTTTGCATACGGTGTGGCATCTTCACAGTCCCAAAGTTGCAACGAATGTGTATGAGTTGTACACCAAAGATTATCATCATTCAGCCAGCCTATCCTATCCTGTTATTTGACAGTTATGTTTAATACATACGGTCTAATTTCTATAATATTTGCTACTAAAATAATTGTAACTTACTACAGAAGACTCTGTGTTTAAAGAATAGGTGAGTGCAGAATCTTCTGTCGGTTGTGTGAGGTCAAATACATTAATCAAACCATCTGTACTACCAGTTGCTAAGACATCCTGCTTCTTAGAGTGAAATGCCAAACAGGTCACATCTTCCATGTGAGATTCCCAGTACCCACCGAGAAGAGTATTTTTATTAGCATGTCGCGTATCCCAAAATAAAATGAATGCATCTCCTCCAATATGTTCAGTTCCACCTGCTATAAGTCTCTCATCGTTGCTTATATCAAAACTACAGAGGGGTTTTAATTTCCCATCTTCTGTGCTATCTGAGAAAGAGATACCAATGTTAACATTTACATTATACGCATTATATTCTAAAATGTTTAATTGATTTGTTAGTAAAGACCTTTAAATTCTGCAATAACTTTCCCTTTGGCACGCAAGTCGCATGCTGTAATATACCCATCATTCGTTGCAGTGTATAAAATGTTTTTAGAAGTAGGACTAAATCTTATACCAACAATTGGAGCTTGATTATGGGATAATGTTGCGATTTGAGTTAAACTTTCTCCGACAGAGTATATTACACAGGTACGATCAGACAGAGCGGTGCCAATTCTGAATTCTGGATCACTATATAAACATAAGTTATTGATAGAATATTTTAGAAATATATCTCGAACATATAGTTCTATGAAATAGTTTATGTCAAATTTAATTCGGATAACGGGAAATAAATTCGAATTCTGTAAAACAACAAAAAGTAAAATAAAAATTTATATAAAATATTTATAAATTTTTATATACGGAATTTGTTTACGCATTATTCTACGTAAACAAATTCGAAACATATTGCACAGAAATGAATTTTTTTAAAATGATTGGTTCCTGCATGCAATACGCGAAAATCATATTTGAAACGAAATGGAGGGAAAAATTTGTAGCTCCGGTTTAGAGATATTTGCGAATAGAACGTGCTCGAGCACTGAAAAAATTGGTTAACGCGAAGAAACCGGTTGACTTGACATAAAAAGCTACATAAAGATATGTAAAATTTGCCTTTGTGTTCCACAGACTCCAAGGACGTAATTACGATCGAGAGACACAGCCTCTTCTATCTTTGATATTAATTCTACTCTTCTTTTCATCGTTGCGCGATTGTCATCGTATTTGCGTTTGTTATGATCGACACTTAGCCTCTTTAAAGACTCGACTATTTTTGCCATTCTACACGGCTCCGAAATTTCAAACAACTATCACGAAGTTAAGGTTAATATCACGTCCAGAATATATGTAGTCATAAGTCTACCGAAATCTAAACTACATACTTTGTCGCTTTGAACTGTGGTTACAAATCGTTGGATATATTGTTGCGAACCATTTTTCGGTGCATATTTACAAAATGTATTTATTTCTTATTTCGACCAGAAGATTTTTCAAAGTATGTAGCAGCAAAATTTTTAAATTTAATTTCTTTATTGCTCATGCACTCGATAGAAAGAAAAATTAAATATAAAATTGGAACGTGATACATAGCAGCTACATAATTGGGGTGAAAACGTACTTCCCATCGATCGGTGGCGCCACTGACATTGACTGACATTTATTTTAAATTTAAAACCTTCCTTTCTTAAACTATAGTTTGATTCTATGGAATATTAATTTACTTAAATTCATTCGCGTTTAAGGGAAAAGGTACTGATCTAATGATTCTTTTGTTTTCTGTTGTATTATTTTCATTATTTACAAAAATTACATTAAATACTCTCCAGCGATGTTTTTTCATAAAAATGGGGCGCTAATTCCAACAACCACTCCGGTTGTATTACAGTTATATCCTTCATATATGTTTTATTTGTTTGCAAAACTTCACAGAAGAGTAACCTAAAAGAAATAGAGAATTTAACAAACCATGTACAGTATGAGTATGGAAAATTAAAGTATTTAATTGATTGAACAAACCATTGCGGTTGTTGAAGTGTATATAGACAACTATTCGGGTGTATGTATAAATCTTTGTTACCACGCACAGTCTTATATACTCCAGTGTAATGCAAATATGCTGCTTTTGGAAAAAGTCCGGCTGTTATACATTTCAAGATTTGTTCTACATTTCCTAACGAGAAACAGAAGATTTTATCGTTAACACAGTGTTTTTTTATAGCGTATTTTAATAGCAAACTGTATTTACCATTACTAGAAATCAATGGAATGTCTAGTTTCCTCATCAGAGAGTGCATTTGCGTTCGAATTTCGCTAGCTCGTCGTAACGCTTTAAAATTAAGAAAATTTTTCTGACACCACGCGGATATTTTGTTCTTCTCGTAAGCAGTGTACACGTTGAGCATAGTTAAAAGGTCGCCCTCTTCGACCTCAAATTTTCTATGCGCCACTCTGGCTTTTATAGCGGCTTGACCGCCGGCTGGTCTTATGAATACATTTTGTACTTGCAGCATCGCAAGGATCATTGTAAATTCTTTCGAACATCCCATTTCACCTATACACAAAAAGATCTTGTTAACAATATTTTTGCCAACGTCTTGTTAATAAATTTTGTCACTAAAATATTACCTGATACTATGAGAGATTTTGCTAAAACAGGTTCCAACGGCATTTCCGCCATGGTAATACCTAACGGCATTGTTAATTCTCCATTTCTGTCTATTGCACCTAATGCATAAAGCAATTCTAAGCCTGCGAGAAGATTTTTGCTTGGTGGGGCAGAGGGGAAATTGAATCTTAAGACATTATCAATGCCCAAAGCTTTTAATTGTAAAATGGCTGGTGCCAAATCGGAACGCTGCATTTCCGGTGGCATTGCTTCAAACAATTCGGAATACGCTTCTTCTGTGTATAATCTGTACAGGAAAAATGTATGTAAATGTGATACATACGTACATTTAAACGTAACTATGAAACAAACCTATATGCTTTTCCTGATTGAACGCGCCCTGCTCTACCGGCCCGTTGGTCGGCTGACGCTCTCGACACAGGAACGATTATCACAGAATTGGTCTGTGTCTCCGCTTCAAACCAAGGAATTTTAACAAAACCGCTGTCGATTACTAAACATAAAACGCAATATCTCGATTACAGTTCTTTTCGGTAACAGTAATGCGCCTACTACTATTTAAGAGACCTACAATATAATAGATGTATTCTAGTTAAAATTGACGTTATGTAATAGAAAAATTAATTGAACAACTCGAAGCAGTGATTTTGTCTTTACCATAAACGATGTTTGGAATGGTAATGGATGTTTCAGCTATGTTTGTTGCCACAACTACTTTACGAGTGTCTTTGGCTGCTCTCCAAAATACTTTCAATTGTTCTGAGTTCGGAAGAGATCCATACATAGCCAGGGGTAAAAGTTTCACTGAAAGAAAAACATAAAGAAAATCAAAGATCACCTAGCGATCTATCTTAAACAGTTATATAACGTCGTACGTTCAACTGAGCATCATCACGTTGCTCAAATAACTTTCGCCGCTTCAATTATACGTATGATACGTGTACAGTGTTGGTCAAAATGTTCGTCTAAATAAAAATTTCGAAAAAGGGTTCGAAAGGGTCGACTCGAATTTTGAGACACAGATAAAAGATGCATAAAGTATCTTTTGTCCGAATCGTTATTTAAATAATTTTTATCTAAACAATGCCCAACTCTGCCTGCAGATACAAACAGCAAGGATGATTGTGAGCATTGTGTTCAGGATTCCACTTACGTTTTCCTTCCTGTATAAGTTTCGCATGCTCTGATAAAAGAGAAACTGCTTGATCCACTTCGTCCAAGCCCGTGAGAAATGCCAAGATATCGCCGGGTTCCTCGTTCTCATGTATCTTCAAAACGGTATCCACGACCGCCTTGACATAATTCGCCACTGATTCTACAAAATACGCAAATTTCTATATTATACTTCCTGCTCGAAATACCTTGCATTTAATATCTTAAAAGAATTACCTTTTACATAGAAAGTGTCTACCGGATAGAGTCGACCCTCGACAGTCAATATGACCGCGGTGTCTTTGGTCGAGTCCTTTGTCGTGTTCGTATTAAAGAAGTCCCGAAGTTGTTCAGCATCAACCGTGGCCGAACAAACAACAACTTTCAAGCTCCTGCGTTTCTAGAACAATGTATCCGAGAACTTTTTAACATTTCACGCAGACAGTTCCGTCCAAAAATAGGCAAGATTGTAAAAATTAATTTTTACCCGAATGATCTTCTTTAGAAGTCCCATTATGATGTCGGTCATCAGTGTTCTCTCGTGTACTTCGTCTATAACGATGACGGAATAATTCGTCAACAGAGGGTCGCCCATTAATTCACGTAGAAGGATTCCTTCCGTCAAGTACTACGAATAGAATAAATATGTAGATTCGTTAATGCAAAGTAATTTGGGGCACGTAAAAATTATAAATATTAGAAGAAAATGTCAATCAATATATTTTTAATTTTAACGATACATGTTTAGGATAACATAATACCGGCATTTTCAAATACATTAAATTCGCATTATATTTTATATAACGTCGTTATATAACGAAGCGTAACCGCATTGTTAAATTTCCGTAGCTGGTAGTTTCGTTTTGCGCGAGCAAAATGATAACGATCCGAACAATTAAAAGACCCCGGAAATCAAGATCACCGCAAAATATCCGGAGGCGCTGATAAAATCTTTAAATAGAAAAGTTCCGAATTATTTGACGGCAATTAAAACGAATAAAAAAAATGAATAAAGAATTAAACCTCCGACAAATTTATTTACCTTAATTCTTGTCGTTTCGTCTACGCAATTATCGAAACGTATGGAATAACCGACTTCGGTGCCGAGGACGCAATTACGTTCATCGGCAACCCTGCTGGCCAGAGAAGTAGCTGCGACTCTTCTCGGTTCGGTAATACCGATCATCTTTCCATTTGCACACCATCCCGCTTCGAGAAGATACTGTAATCATTTTACAGAAATATTATTATAAAAATAAGCGAAACTTAATCAGGTACAAATAAATAAGTACATTGTAACGAGGCGAAAGGAGAAGAAAACAAAAGACTACCATCATTGAGGCTATTTCTGGACCGATCGATAATTCGGTTGGACCACGATCGAACTTTCTAGAAGCATCGAGACGCGACAGACTCCTTAATTACTAAATTGTTATTAACGGTTCATGGCTATCAACGAGGTAGTATATATAGAGAGGGATCTTGGTCAGATTCGGTGCTACACCTGTAAGAGAGGACGAGGTAAACCACGGCCGCTCACAGGGTAGTCAGGGAAAGGACGGTCATGAAGGCCGGTCGCCCGCTGTAGAGAACTGCTAAGGTTCTTCGGTGACCATGGCGGTTGGAGAGGACGGCCAGGAAGGCCGGCCGCCATCCGGACATAGGGATAAGATAGCCTTGCAGCGTAGCTTAGAACTATTGGGAGAGGACGACCATGAAGGCCGGCCGCTTCATAGTAGTAGTTGATCCATTTGATCAAAGTTGCTTTCGTTGCTCGCCATAGAAGTTAGCAAGGAAATTGATCAAAGAATAAACCTGTAAACACCCTGTAACCTGCTAATCAGACTGTATCTCCTTTCGTCCTCGATAATCCTTAATATCCTGTATCGAGAATTCATTCCAACTACCTTTCAACACACCCTTCCACCACCACTCCGCTATAACATTTATTTTTCATACGAATCAGCAAAAACCTCTTGAAATTAATTTTTAACAGCTTCTTAACAAAATTATAAAAATAATAATAACCGTTTACCTTTATTTATTAGTATTATATTTTGCACAATATTGAACGACGAATACGATTGTATAGTTTCATTTTTGAAGCTGCTCGAGGTATGTTTCACGGGAATGATTAATAATGGACACAAAATAAAGACGACATTGAAATGTTAATGTTAATTTTAATAATATTAATACTATGAAACGTATGCTTAAACGAGATTACTTATCTGTTATATATTGTTGTGTCAAGTCGTTGTACGTTGTGCATCGATGTTGATAAAAATTTTGCAAAAAGTATGGGTGAAAATCGTCATTTTTACTTTCAGACGATTCGAAGTAAAAAAAGGAAATATAATTTCAATTTGCGCAAGCGATACCGTTTCAAAATTTGCTTTGATAATGCGGTTAACTTTATCAGTTAGCATGCTAGTCAGTCAAGCATCGGACACGTCACACAAAGGCTGCGGTAGTGATAACAAATATCTTGCTAGAAGCACAGGACTTTTAACGAAATTAATTCTGGTTTGTCCATGAAGTCGTCTTTACCGATACAGTTGTGAACAGTGAATGCTCTAATTCTTCTTACAGATAGAAGAACGAGAAATATATGGAACAAGGACGATGGAATTAATAATCTGCTTACGTAAGAGTAAAATTATATTTCATCATAAACTCGATCATAGTACACTGTTGGATGCACTTATCAAAATTTTAAGTGCAACGCGACGAAGTGGATGCACGCGCCCGCCAGCGAGTTTCAATCTTTTACGTTCAGCGTGACCAATGTTAAAGTAACATCAAGGATATCG
The DNA here is from genome assembly GCF_028453695.1 of Augochlora pura. NCBI lineage: Eukaryota > Metazoa > Arthropoda > Insecta > Hymenoptera > Halictidae > Augochlora > Augochlora pura. The sequence goes on from NC_135781.1 coordinate 1,409,775, forward strand.
TATGAAATACGTCTTTGTAGTTTAGCATCATATTTATATAGGATTTTATCGAAAGCTCGTTAAAACGGCTTATGCACATTCAGAGCCTGTTATGTGAGATCGGAAAGCTCACAAGTGCCTGCAACTATAACGACTGGCAATTCTAGGGCATATTTATAAATAAAAATAAAGATGAATTGTTATATAAATTATCGTGAGTAAAATATAAGATATTCTATTGTTCCGCGGATAGAAATAATGACCATCACACATATATGTTGTACATTACTCAACCCATATATTTAACATAAATATTTATTTGTACACATGTGTAATATAATACATACCACCTACACATAATAATAGAAAATAAATAATTGAATTTAGGAGTGCAAACGATTCTGACAACTTTATAGTCAACTATGATAGAAATGCAACGCAACTAAAAACAGAGGCAAGAATGAATCATATTAACCGCATGAAAAATCTTGTAGCAATTAACAATATTGTTTTATATTTGTATCATTAACCCCTTAAACGAGACGAGATTCAATGAAATATTTAGATAACACAGTTTGTACATCACAGAGAGACCAATATACATGCAGATTAATATATCGATAAGTACATTGGAAAGTTGAAAATTATTTAGACGTGGAATAAAGGGAGCGGTGTTCAATACTAAATATCCAATAACTAAAAACAAGTATTGGTAATTTATAAAACCGTGTTAACTTTTTCAACATCTCTAGCATACGAAATTATGTCACAATAATGAGAACATGGATAACAGTAAGTACACCGATAGTATCAAGTTATCTTTTAAACAAGTATATCACATTGGCACAACGGACAAAATGTAGATTAGAGACATTATTATTTATAAGTTAACATTTAAGGGGTCAATGTATATTTTTACATATATCATATATATATATTAGACTGCTATGTATACAAAATCTTTGCCGAAAAATATAACATACAAAAATTTTTTTCTGGAATGTTATCCGTGTAGATAAATGACTTTGCAGGTGTCGATATACGATTAATCAGAGTCGTATCTCGTCATGTATCACCAATAATTTATAGACGTCGAAAGCAAGCTTTCTCAAGATTCATATTGTCATGTTTGAGTAAAAATATCGGACGAAGAGATATCTTCGTCGATAAACGATGGTACTCCTTGTACGTATGCGTAGGCCCGTAGAAAATGAAATTCAGTGACATAAACGAGCAGCAATATAAGTACATACGAGGACCATCTTACAAGTTTGATGTACTCTCTTACACGATCGAAAAATATTGCGAAAAGCACATAATCCATGACAGCATGAAAATTAATAAACTTCCAGCAAAGGATTATTATCCAAAATGACAAACTCCTGAATATAGTTGTTTGTTTGACGTAGAGGTGTTGTTTGGTAATTGACGATGTTCTATATTCAGTCTCAAGGAGATCCTGGTACAAAGATATATATCGATTCCAGGCAGCACTGGTCAGGAACAAATGGACGGTCATAAGTAATATATTTCGAAGCGCTGTATTTGAAGTTTTTGATATTACATTTCCAGGTTCGAGAACCGAAGAAACGGGTAGCTGCGGTAGCTTGTCGTATCCTCCACGTCTGCTTGAATTACGGGCAAGAAATTGATATAGGCCAATTAACAACGCCACACAACCCAGAGCATCACAGACGCCGTCGACAATGTAGCCGGACGAACCAACATCCGAGTGTTCACCGCTGATATTAGCTCTCTTTCGAGCAACATGCCCATCTAGATCGTCTAACCATGTTCTTGCTTGGAAAAGTATTACACCTAAGCGTCTGTGGGACAACGAATCACTGGAAACACATTTGCCAGCTATTATCGCTACGAACACATGAAAAACACTGATTGCATTTGGCGTGACCCATGTCCAAGAATTGCTTATCTGTAGCAGTTTGTCCATAATAGCTGCAAGCGGGCTCAGAAGAAAATAATTTGGATGATCTAGCATTAATCCTTTTACGGTCACTGTACACAACGGATTAATATCACAAGGTATGATTGAAACGTATTGCGTACCATTCAATAATGGTCTTACGTTATAATTTTGTATTCTAGAATATAGTAAAACATCCATTCCAAGGAAGTACAATGTCAAAAATATCAAAATTACTAGGAACGACCTGCTTATTATAGTTGTTGTACCAAACATTTTGTATGATACTTTGGCACTTTGTGTTGTAAAAATTACTTTAAGTACACACTTATATCACATTTGCCATTGCATGGTATCACATTGTTTGTGACAAACCAAATTGTATTAAATGTGTTACAGATAGATAATTTGACATTGTTATTTCATGTGTACGTCTTATTTAAATTATATTGTAAAGTTCAGGGAAACTGAGAGCAAATTCTGTATGTTATTCCAGAGCAATGACATTTTTGCATCTTCAATTTTTCGATTTAATGATTACATATTTCAGTCAATGTAATCAAATTTTCAATATGTCACGAATCGTATTCAATCATCACGTTTGTACATTACTTATGTTATTATTATTATTTCTTTAATTATTTTATGATTGTATAATAATTTGTTATTTATGTCATACTATTTTCCAGATTCTCCAGTCATTGATACGACCACAGTAGTTGGTAGTAGTACTTCACATTACAACGTAAGATGCTGCGATGTTCAGAGATACATTTACGTGACGCGGCTCCACACTCCACATGGTTACATGGGATGTCATGTACTTCGTTTTTCCACTATGTCGATTAATTGACGTGCATCGTATTTAGAAACGTATTATAAATAGATATTTCATTTGAGACAGCTCTCTCACATTCTTTCTTTCTTGTATCTCGTAATTACTTTAATTGGTGTAACAATCAAATTTCTGTATACGGCGAAATTTCCGTCGCACTATTGTCACATAATTTCTTTTAAATCGTCGATAATGAAGTAGTTGATTATAAAACCTGCAATTTCTTGTTGCCTTTCACGAAACATTATTCTTTTTTTAAATAATTCCGAATTAATTTTACGAGAACCACAATAAGAAACGAATACGTATTATTCTTTAAGAAGTCGATCAAGTACTGTAAAAACTCGCGCAAAGTCGACAATAGAATGGCGAGACGTTGTAATCACAAAATTTCTAATATACGCGTGCGCATACGCGCTCTAGAAATCACAGAAATAGAAATAATTTACACACGGTTTCTCCAGCGCGATGACATTGTACGACAAAAAAATAATAGATAAAAAACGTAATGCCTTAAAAACTTGTTAGAAAGATATGAAAAACGTAATATAAATAACAGAATTTTGCACACGTAAAAATATATACTTCATAGTTCAGTTGTTTTCACGGAATATCGTAAAAGTTAAAGAATGAACAATTCAGTGGATTATAAGTTCTCTTTTAATGTAATATTCAATTATCATTCGTTAAAATACACAATCGATTCAATTAAAGTTTCGTCAATTTCATTGTTTATCGATTATCAACCATACTTAAAATTACGACGAGTGATCTAATGTTTTTTGCATGACTAGAAGTAACCACAAAAACTGTCATCTAGCAATCAATATCGCTTAACATCATGCAAGATGAGGATAATTAGATTTTTACTTGAAAAACAATGTTAGTAGATATTTTTTTGAAGCTACGAACAATTGTATTTTCATTTAACTTTAAACCGAGCGTTCAGAAACATACTTTCGTATAGCGCAATGGTGGTGGTAATGGCAATAACCGTTGTCATGTTTACATTTACGGAACGTTCACGTGACCTTCACTCATAAAAACTTAAACCCAAACCGCTTGAATCAATCCTTTTTTTATTCTTAAAGAAAATAAAACATTCAATACAATTAATTATAAATTCTCGGATTCAAGTTTTGTCCACCAAAAATGTGGATTAAATTTATACAAGTTTTGAAATAATCTTTATTTTTTTTCTTCGATAATATCAAAGTGCATTCAATAATTTTTCATTAGAAGAACCAAAAAATAAAAAACAATGTGCTACAGCATAACAAATAAAAAAAGATGATACACTGTTCCATTTAGATGAACTAATTTGACCTTGAAATCTCTCCCCCCTGTTAAGTGAACCATAAGATGTATTTATAACACATTATATCGTCCTTTATGCCAAATAAGTTTTGCAAAAACACTTTTCTAATAGTTTCAGTTCTCCGTGAGGTATTTAAACAATCCTATACATCTATATTTCTATTTATAAACGCCAAACTTTCTATTAGATGAAACCGATATGCATTTGACGTTTGATTGAAAAGGCTAATTAAAGTTAGATTATTATATTTATCTCAGGTTCAAATAAAAAAATAAATATTACAGTGTACAATCATAAATTATTAGAACTGTTTTGATTGTGTAAATTCTAATAACTTATGATCATCTAATCGAACAAATTTTATATTTACCTGAGGCAGTTGTGTACTCTTCCCGCATCCAGTTTCTCCAATTAAGACTAGCGTTTGATATTTTTCTAACAGATAAATAATATGACTTCGATACTTGAATGTAGGTAATCGTTGTCGTTGCATATGAATTGCAAGCGAATGATGGGCATTATATACAAATTGTGTGGATGAATGGGCATCTATGTCAGGTTTGTCCTCCTGCCACGAGCCATCTCCTGCAACAATTTAAAAAAGAAATGCGATGTGTATTTAGTATGTTTCATATAAAAAGCATAAATGATTTTGTAAAAATAATATTTAGTATTTGAAGAGGTTATATTATACGATATTTTGTACAATAATATTTCTGATATGAATATATATTACGCTGTGTAAGACGCGAAATTATTAAGTTCGTACGATTATTTAAAACTGAAAGACAACATACCATTGTAACAATGAATACTTGTAAAAGTTTGCGTAAGTGATAAAACTTACCGGGTTTTAAGAAAATTGGTTTCGTACTCATTTTGTATAACTCTATTGGTGATACAATGAGAAGAAATTATTTTCGAGATATGTCATTTGTTTATAAACATTTTCTAATAATTATTAATCATACACTGTAAATGTATACACCAAACATAGCGGTAGCAGCACAAACTATACACAAATAGTGCTATAAATTTACTAATCATAAGTTCTTGTTTCGTCTGGAGATGGCGCTGGGAATTATTTCAAATGTTGCACCATACCTATTAATATTATCGAATCTTAGCGTTAATAGTATCGCTTAACAATTATAGTAATGGAAAACGATAATATAATTTCGTCACAACTTATTTCTACGAAACATTTCAGAATAAAGGTGTGACAAATATATTTGAAGTCACTGAATCGATAGCTTTACACTATGCTGCATCAGCAAATTCTTGAGTTTCGTATTTCAATAAGTCAAGTATTTTGTACTTTGTATTTTTATAAAATTCATCAAGCGTACGTTGAAGCTATTAATTTCTTTTCATTACTACACTAGACTGTTTCTAATCACAGTACCAATTGTTAATATAAAACTAATACTCATTTAATTTTCTATTTTTTTATATACTCTTTAACCATATAAAATTTTCATATTTTGTATAATCAAATGTCAGTTTCAAGGTTCAAGTATGCAACTTTTACTAAAGTTATCAATGCAGTATTTTTTTTATTGCTGTTACTTCAAAATTTAACATTCAACACGTTTTCGCTCACCAACATTTCTATACATGCTAATACAAATTATTACATATTGTCATGTATTTCGATAAAAGTTAATTTCAAATTTCGCTACATTGTAATAAAAAAATTTCGGAAAATTATGATTTATATTCGATGATTAAAGAATAGATTCCTTTTTATAATCTTAGTTTAAAGTTTAATTGTAAACCATTTTAAATCATGTATTACAGTAATATTAATGCATCGAAATATGTAGTAATTCGTCTATTCTATTAATGCATTGAAAAGTTAAATTGTACATAGCTCATGTAAGTAGTGTGAGATGGGTATGCTCGATGTCAGGGTTTACAAGTAAAATTAATTTTCTAATTATTCGTCAGTGAACGTTAGAATTCTTGGGCGAGCGTTGCTTACTTTAGGAATGTATTTTAATTTGCAGAAAAATATTGTTTCTTTCACCTCTGATATGAAAGGTCTATGTATACGCATATGTCTGTGCATTAAAAAGAATGAGAGCTCTCTATGGAACAATTTCCATGTCATTCTTAAGCACCATACCATCATCAATCTTCATGAAACAGAAATATATTATTTCTAATATTATTTATATCTCCCTTCCTTTACAAATCTAGTACTAATAAACATATATATGTGTGGGCGCCAGTGTGGAAAACATGGGAAACATGATTGGTAGTAATTTATAATAGAAATGTATGATGATGCTGTGGATGTAGACAATGCTATTGCCAATTAAACTGATAAAAATGGTTGCAACAAGCACACAAATGTTTGAACACAATAGTCATTGATAGATTATTAACTGTTCTCGCTCTTCATGCTCGTCGATCTAGACGATGCACGGACAACTAATTTTGACTGTTCTGATTTCTCAGTTGGCTGTTAAAATTACATCTATAGATTAAGTCTGCAATAAACATAAAAAAATATTAGGCTGTAGCTTCTGCTTCTCCGTTGCTTTCTGCTTCAGCACACTTTTCTTCAAGTCTTGTCTTCTTCTCAGGACTTGCACCGTCGGTAGCAGAATCTTCTGTTGTATCACTTAAAGTTGTTGACTTCCTCTTTATACAGCAACTATCAACAGGAGCATCTGGAGAAGGAAAAGAATGCCAATTAGTACCGATGTTAGTGGAATTTTCTTAATTTTGCAGTTTGTTATTTATACCTGTGGAATCTCCATTTTCTGTTGATTCTGCTTCTTTATCGTTGGACTCTTTCTCCTCGCTCGAGCCATTTTCTTTGGTTTCTTTTGCATCTCCATTCTCAGATGCCTTTGAGTCTTCGTCAACTTCTTGAACAGGCTTCTTCTCTTCTTCTACAACTTTCTTCTCCGGGGTGGAAGCAACTTTAGTTTCCCTGAACACCAAAAATACAATGTAAATAAAATTGTTTCCATGGTAATAAAAGTGTAATTTTGATATTATGAATTATTTAGTTTCATAAATATTTAAAGAAAAGAATGAAACAGTGTTCGAGAACAAAAGCACGACAGATATTCAAAGTCGCGCGGAGAGGATGGTTAGGAAACCGAATTGGGCGCGTGTCGAATTTGCTATAGTGTGGTATCGGTTTATACTTCGCAGCTATAGAGACAAAGATGGGACGATGGATGAAAAGAAATAGAGATAGGACGCCAACCGTGGCGGCACCTAGCGATGTTGATATTATCTTGTCTTCATTCCCCTTTCTAGCAACCCTCTCTCTTTAGTAAGAGGACACGTACACGCACGCATCTTGGACACATAACATATACATACAGAATGTTTCAGCGCGGCAAATCGTGGCTGTCGTGGACCGTAAATATACACCACATAACATGTATATATATATATATATACATGTATATTTGCTCTCCTAGTATCGAAACAATAAATTTAAGCAGCGTCGATGTACCTCGATAAAAATAACAATGCTACGATTTCCCATGAATATATAAAAAATATAAACATTAGCATTTTCACCATGTAATTGGTGAAGGGAGAACAGATCAATAAGCTGTATGTTTTCTTTCCAAGACATTGTACGTAATGACTGTCCGCAAAATATTTCCAAGCCATTGTGTACACGTACTACACATTTTTTTTTTTATCAAATATCTAAACATTTGTACGGCCGTGTGTACCGAGCACTAACATATACACAAGCATACCAACGAACACCAGTTTACGATGTTCTCTCGGGTATACTGAATTACTTATTAATGAAGATATGTTTATTCCGTGTAGAAACAACTTCGGAGGATACGAACGGGGGGGTAATGGTAACAAGAACGCATGAATAACAAACACTTGCTGACACGCGTTGTGTGCCACTTTACCGTTGTCGTACATACGCCCGTGAAGCCACAAGTGGGAAAAATAAAATCATAAACGATGCCACCAGAAAAGCGGCACCGCAAGTAGAGCACGCATCGTGGCAAAACCAGGTGTGTAATCCTGAGAACGTAATGCGTCTTACGAATCAAGCTGAGAATATCACGTAGGGAGAGAGTATATACCCGCCCTCCCCTCCTCTCCTGTTGTCCCTTTCTTGCGGCTGTACTCTTACAAAACTACGTACGCTTTCAAAACTGCACGATCAACCAAGATACAAACGAAATTGTGAAAGCGAGCGAGAGCTCGATACGAAACGAGCTCGTTCGCGATCAAAACGAAACGCGAGAGATTGGAAAATCGGTTGGAATCTGTTAGAGCCCCGCCGTTTACTCTGTTTTCCTCTAATGAGACATCACACGGAAGCGTTCTGTGAGAAAAGCGTGATTTTCCTGAGACGAAAACGCCGAGAAAAAAAATCTGTGGTACTTACTTGGTTTCCGTATCCGCCATGGTTGATCGATTTAATCGTGAGATCGATTAATTGTTCGAATACCAAACGCACTGAATAAGGTTCGAGTTTTCTACGCACCGGTAAGCAGACGTAGAATTCTGGTATCACCACTGCCGCGTAGTCGCGTACCGACGCGCAAATGGCAGAGACTCGCACACTGATTCGCCCGAGACCCGAGTTACTCGGCCCGGCCGGCAGGCCGGCGGCCTTCAAACACTTTTCTTTCCCGCTCGTTTACAGATGGCGTACGATTCAGCCCTCGATTAACGAGATAACTCGAAATTTGACGTCAAATTGCGGTGAAAATGCGAACGCGACCAGCGAACACGTTTACAGGATTCTCTCGTTTAACCGGACGAGAATAATTAACCGAAGCACCGTATTATTACGTGTATGTTTCGCCTGATAAAAATTGATTCGAAACACGCATAAATTTGTCGCTATATTTCACCGGCGGTTACGACAGAGTCCAATGGAGTTTCTCGCAGCGGTGTACCGCAGATAAATAAAAATATTTCAGGAGCCTGTTCCGTCCCGATATCAGCCCTACGCTGTTTTAAATAATCAACGATGATAATGTTCAGTTACGATCGCCTTAATTACCGCTGTGAACAGTTGCGACATTTAAAATTCATAGTAGTAGTGACTTTGTCACATGTGCTTTGTTAATATCCCTTGAAGTAGCACACCGACCAATTGTATCTTGTCTTGCAAAACGCGTAAAAAATCTCCGCGCTTCCGGCGCTAGCAACCAATTGTTTGAAGAACCTGTACCGTGCACGACGTTCTTTCGAAAAGCGATGCTAGCTAATAAACGTTGTATACGATATAATACGTCGATTATTACGTCGGAGGGATAATCCGCACGGAACGTGGATAATAATGGAAGATTTAAACGGAAGCCGAGCACGGAAAGTTCTAGAAGTTTCACGTATGGCCCCATTTCCGGTGTATATTAAAAGGTGCGCGATGCTTTCAGGTTGATCCGCGCAGCCGACCGAAAGACTCCGCTGCATTTACGTCCATGTTACAGGTTGCCTACGCTGTGGAAACAGTTAAACATCGCTTTTCCGTCTTCACGTAATATTATTTCCCACCGACACTGTCGTGCCAAAACAAGTCGTTTCGAAAATAGTTTTTATCAATCACGAAAATAACTCCTATACCAACATCCTCCAGGTAGATATTTTTGGTCGTATGGTATACGTACACATATATTTATATAACTAACGCACCTCAATTACATAGGGAATATTATCGAAGCGTACCACGCATTACCTCATCTTTTTCAGTTTTAATAACGCAACGTGCAACATCAAAGACGTTCTCGCATCGTTACGATCCTTGAAAAACCGTAAATCATATCGATTTGTAACGACGCTATCGAGAAAAATCTGATTAGATATTTACATCGCCATGATTTCGAGGGAAATATATCGTCGGTATAAGTTTTGGTTTTTCGTGGCTTTTGAATTTTCACGTTCGCGAAAATCGTGCGCACGTATCGGATTAAGCGGTTCGTAAATGGTTTTTTTTTTTTTCGTACGATGTGTGCCACGTGCCAGGAGTCTACGTAAGCACAAAGATAACACACCGAGCAGCTGCTTTGCACGGTGCAGGTGAAGACGTGCGAAGCAGATGCTCCTTTTCGAATACCTTTTACACGGCACGAAACATTGAACGCCGTACTCTTGCCAAATTGAGTAGGGATGTCAATGAAACTTTCCACTAGGAAAGCGTACACGCTCGCCGTTCCTAGTTCGGCTTCTATTTATGATACGATACACACGGAAGGGACGTACACGCGACATTTGTACAAGGAACAGCAACACGTTGCCCACATTGTACATATTTAGTCCTGCGTGAAATATTGCGGTCGGGATGAATAAGGTGGCCACAGAAACGGGATCATATTCTTAACGAGCGTTTAAACTTTATGAATTTATTTCGGACTCGCGCGTCGATCCGACGGGTTCTCGCAAGATTTAAAATATATATATATATGTATTAATAATCAAACGCCTGGCAGAAATCTGTTGACATGCGGCTTTACTCGATAAAATTAAATTTCGTTTTAGTGGGTCAGTGGAAGTGTTCAGTCACAAGCTATTTCGATGACAGTAACCTATATTTCTACTGGCTTTGCAGTGTCAAACTAAAGATAGCATCGCCGCATCTAAATTTTCATTTCGCTGGACTACATTCTCGCTTTTCTCGATGCGCTCTTATTTTCCAGATCGTACAGTACGTTCGTAATGTTTTTTTTTTTTTATACCTTTGGACGGCGGAAAGCGAGAGGAACGCGAATTACATAGAAATTCGTCGAGTAACGTCCCGTTTGCGAGAACCGCCGATTGTATAAGCTGCTTTTATATTTACGATTCAGCACAGATACTGCTTTACATAGTTCGCGATGTCTCATGTTTAATTAATTTATCGTATTTCGGTTATTACATACGATTACAAATTAATTAAGAGGACAAGTTCGTGGGTGATGGGTCCGTGAACGGGACCCGATAGATGGAGAACGATACAAATAAACACATGTGGTCGATTTTACTTTCCTTCGACAAATTGGCACACGGTTTTCAGCTTCGGGTCGTGGAATCAATAGAGCGCGTGGTCGCGCGCATCCCATAGAGTAGATACAAACTGAGAGAGAGACTGATGCAAGAAACACATCCGAACGTAACCTCGATAGAAATGTCTTTTACCACCTTTACGACCAGAGCCCCGGCCGTGCAATGCGCCGGAACTATATGTGCTCTATGCATGTATGTACACACAAAAATACTGTGTATCCGAAAGGCCTGACCTGGTCCGTACCTTTTTGACTCGTTGGTAACCGGTTCGTCCCGTCCTCCATCGGACTCCACCTAGCTTTCTCGACCGTGTCTCTGCCGCTCTAAAATTGTGCCTGCATGCTTATCTACAGTTACAAACTAATTGCCAAAGGATTATCACAGGTCATCGGGTGTTCAACCTTCCGTGTACATACCACGGTTCAATACCACAAAACAGATCGATTATTATTAATAGCGATGGAACTACCAAATTGGTACTAAAGCCGACTCCGATATCAGCTTAGAACGTCGTTAACCACTACATCATAATCGAATACGAGCAAATCAAAAGTGTTCTCCATATTATTACCAACAGACCGGTTTAGCAACCTTTCAGCATTTCGATTCGTAGGAATTTTCTTCGAACGGTAAAAGCAGGAACATCACTGCGGCTCGATAAAAATATATAATATACGTGGAAACATTTAACGAAAGCATTAAGCACGATTCCTATATTTTACATGAAGTATTTCCAAGCGTTCGAACCTCTAGAAATAATAGAAGAATATCGTGACGTGTCCAAACATTGTCGTGAACGATTCACGTATTTTGGTAAAATTGTTTTCTTCGATCCCACCGTTGCTTGTAACTATAGAAAATATTATTACGGCAGATCAAAAACACTAGAATCTTTCCTTTGGTTATAACGACTGTACTAGTGACACTATTCTGGTCGTCTTTGTTTTTTTTTTTTTTAATAAACGAACGAGACCGAAACTCGAGACACCGATCGGTTATTCACGAGTGCATTAGCATGTTACATTGTTTAACCCCAGGTGACCCAGAAAGTGATATTCCCATTGAAAAGGCGTCACAAACGATTACATGTAGAAAACATTTCGTGATTCGACGACGGCGAAGCCTTGGGCGAGCTCGTAAGTGAAACAGCGTCGCGCTTTGAATCGCGGGTACCCGGACGCCGCCGCGTCGCGGCAGCACCTGCCGAGGCGTCGCCGAAATACGCTCGTACTACATCTGTCGGCGACAAGCTGAAGCAACAGCCGATCAGTGCAGCACAGTATCTCTCTTGCTTCCTAGAGCGGCACTTCGTCATTTTCGTATCCGTGCGAAATCCCGAACAAAACGAGTGGAGAGATCCGCGTCGCCATCTTTAGGAACGGTACGGACTGCCTCCGCTACCACCGCCTCCTCCGTTCCAAAACGAGCTACGAAGTCGGTTTACGCGAGTAGAACGGAAACGGTCGGTGAGAGTTCGATTGCGGAGACAGCGGACACACAGTTGTTCCTGCATCGCGGTGGGCGACGCGGCATTCAACCGTTCGCGATGATGTTCGTTTAATGAGCACCGAGGTACCCAAGAGAGCCTGTGTATATGTGCTGTGGCCGTGTAAGTTTGGATCAGCAGACGACGTTGCGCGAGGGTTGAGAACGATCGGGAAACCGAAAAAACGTTGTCGTTGGTATATGCACCTTCGTTTGACCCTCGTTTAAACTATCGTCTAATTGCAGATTCTGCCGCTTGGTACGTTCCACCAAGTGAATACAACCAGTGTACAGTGTTTTGATATCGTCATAGCAAAGTGGGAAACGGGGTATAGTGTCGAGGCTGAGCGGTTACGCTCGTGTCGGACAGGAATTAGAAAAGAAAGGGAGAGGAGGAAGGATTGAGGTGGCTGTAAGCGAACGACAGCGACGACGGGCAAGTACAATTGACAGGAAAGATGGCGCGAGGTGCGGGCGAGGATTAATGCTGACCCATTTTTCCGCGCGAAATCGTTCGTTCTTGGTTTGTCGTGCGACCAAAGGGACCATTAAACTTAGAGCAGACCGCGGGGCCACCTCGGTTCCTATCGAGTGCGAATCGATTCGAGGAGAACCGAGAGGGGTAACTCGGTTCGTTGCCTGCAGGAGGTTCTCTAGCCACTGTACGGCTCCGCGCGTGTGCCCGATACTTGCGTAAGTGTGAGTGCCCTCCTAAACGTGTGTGGGGTCTCCGTAGGACCAGCATTGACAAATATCGTAACGGACTGGTTACGGGGAGTCGGACCGGGGAGGGAACAGTAGAAAAAAGCGAGTACGCGCGTGCGATATAGAGGAAAGAGAAAAACGGGTGCGAGAGAATCGGTGCCGTGACGACGACACCGCCGCGTTGTCCGCAGACTACGGCAAGATTTTGAAGGACCGCGGTTCGTCGGGGCCTTGGCAGGCTCGGCCGCGGTAGAACAGAGAGACCCAGGACACCCCAAAGACGAAGACGCGGTGTCTTCTGTAATATCGCGGGCTGCGTATAGTCCTGGCTTGCTCGGGTACGAGCGCGGCTGCTAAGATGGGCAACAATGCCGCGACGTCGTATAAAAGGGTCGACGCTGCCGAGAGCGTCAAGGAGTTTCTCGACAAGGCGAAGAAAGAGTTCGAGGACAAGTGGAAGAAGAACCCGACGAACACCGCCGATCTCAACGACTTCGAGCAGATCAAGACGCTCGGGACCGGCTCGTTCGGCCGTGTCATGATAGTGCAACACAAGCCGACCAAAGAGTATTACGCCATGAAGATACTCGACAAGCAAAAGGTCGTGAAACTCAAGCAGGTGGAACACACGCTGAACGAGAAGAGAATACTGCAAGCGATTAGCTTTCCCTTCTTGGTGTCGCTGCAGTTCCACTTCAAGGACAACTCGTACCTTTACATGGTGCTCGAGTACGTGCCGGGCGGCGAGATGTTCAGCCATCTGCGGAAAGTCGGCCGTTTCACGGAGCCGCATTCCCGTTTCTACGCGGCGCAGATCGTCCTCGCGTTCGAGTATCTCCACTACCTCGATCTGATCTACAGGGATTTGAAACCGGAGAATCTGTTGATCGACTCGCAGGGCTACCTGAAGGTCACGGACTTCGGTTTCGCTAAAAGGGTGCAGGGCAGAACGTGGACCTTGTGCGGCACGCCGGAGTACCTGGCGCCCGAGATCATCCTTAGCAAAGGCTACAACAAGGCGGTCGATTGGTGGGCCCTCGGCGTGCTCGTCTACGAGATGGCCGCCGGTTATCCGCCGTTCTTCGCCGACCAGCCGATACTGATCTACGAGAAGATCGTCTCGGGGAAGCCGCGGTTTCCCTCGCACTTCGGCTCTGAACTGAAAGACTTGCTACGCAATCTGCTGCAAATCGATCTGACCAAGAGGTACGGGAACCTAAAGGCCGGTGTGAACGACATCAAGGGCCACAAGTGGTTCGCCAGTACCGATTGGATCGCGGTCTTCCAAAAGAAAATCGAGGCGCCGTTCATACCGAAATGCAAGGGGCCCGGCGATACCAGCAACTTCGACGATTACGAGGAGGAGACGCTCAGGATCTCGCAGACGGAGAAGTGCGCCAAGGAGTTCGCCGAGTTCTGAATTCGCCGGCGGATCGAAGATGGATACACGTGTCGCGTATTTATTCATATGCGATGGTTCGTCATACGTTGGTCGCTTTTATTGAGCGAGAGAAAAATGATGGATGAAGTAAGATGGTATATGTGCGCGGGGGGTGGGGGGGCGGCGGCAGCGTCGGCAGCTGCGACGGCGGCCAGGGCCGGGGGAGGGGGGCGCAAGAGCGAGCAAGAAAGTATACTAGAGAAAAAAACGTGTACGTGTGCAATTTGGGGGAAAAAGAATAGAAGAATACGGGTATGATGCGTGAGTGGGTGGCCGTGTGATTGCGTGTGCGTGCATGGGGAAACCGAAACCGAAGGGCGCGGACGCGGAGTTTCGAGATTTCGGGATAACCAGACGCGGATAAAACAGACAAACGGGAAAACGGAAAACAGAAATAGAGCTAGGAGAAAGAGAGGGAGAAAGAGAGAGAGAAAGAGACAAAAAGAAATTGGAAGGATTAAAGAACAGGGATGGTAGGATATCTCGAGGATTTTGCTCTTTATTATTTTGAGTCCGCAGTCGTCGGAAACAGAAGAGGAACGTGCGAATCGAGGCGTACAAGGGGGGAGAACAACAGGAAAAAGGAAGGGAGATATAGGAAGAGGAGATACAGGAGTAGTAGGTGGAGGAGAGAAAGTGTGCGAATGGATGAGAGAACGATAGAGGCAAACAAAATATAATATATTAAATGAAACTTCCTTTTGGTTGGTGCATATACAGAGATCGTATACATGTACACGTACACAACCATACACAGAGAGAGAAAGAGAGAACACACGGATAAATAAACGGTCGTGCGCGTGCGCGACCGTTAATCACCATCGTGACACTACACGATCGCTATAGTAGCAAACCTACTTTACATGAGACAAAAAAAATCTCTTTCTTTTCCAGTCAAATAATTGTCATATTGACGTGTAATGAACGACGATACATAATGTATACACATACATATATATATGCGTACGCTTAGGTACGCATGTATACATGTAGCATAGTATATACGTACATGTGTGTGTTCCCTAAGATGGCTTTAGTGTCCGGTTTACGGAGGTGGCGTGTGTAAAGTTTGTTCTCGATAATTCTTATTAAAATGGCCGGGCAACGTCACCTTTGCCCGACAGTTATTTTGTACATAATAGCATCAAACTATCTATATATGTAAATGTTCCCCAGGGATACCCCTTTACACCACGCCCCTTCTTCTTCATCTCGTCCTGCCTCTTTTAGCACATACAGAAGTTTACAAAGATTCGCCGAGAGTGTAAATGCGAGGGCGAAAGAGAGAGAGAGAGAGAGAGTGTAAGAAACAGGGAGAACAAGAGCGAGTGAATGAAAGAAAGAGAGAGAAGGTCTAATACACCAATAATTGTGTCATGTTGTGCATTGTTGTCTATTTGTCTACTCTATCACGTGAATCTTCTTCGTCATTGTTGAGAGAAAGAGGCAGAAAGAAAATGTGCGAGAGAGAACGTATGATAGAGAGAGAGAGAGAGAGAGAGAGAAAGAGGGTGAGTGAAACAAATTTTGCCATAATTTAATAGAGAGGGGCCCCATTGACTGAGCCATAGCACTTCGGAGGGAAGGGTCCTCCTAAACGGACATGCCGGCAACCATAAGTACCGCGCTGCCCCGGAGGCTCACCGATTCTCCTTTTCTTATCTTTCGTTTCAATGTCTCCAAATCTCGGATCAGAATCACGATTCGCATCGCAGAGAGGTCCTCTTGCTCCACGTGAATTTTCTTTTCCGCTCGGAGGCAATTTCTTCGAGGGAAATCCCAGCTGTGGTGGCAGGCTCTTCCACGGTTTTATAGGCATCCTTCTCGTACAGTTGAACGACGATTTCAACGATTCACCAGCCTACGTCCGTTCGATCGCGTTTCAAAGCACTGTACAAGGATGTAAAAACCACTGTGTTTTTTAACATCCAACGTTTTCGCGATCCCCCTCGCTATTGACTTTGAACGGGAACGCCTTCGTACGATCTCGGCGCGAGGCTAATTACTTTAATCTTTGGCTCGTCGTCTAGCTGCGCGAACGGGGCTTCTTCGGGTCGATAACATCCCTAGAAGGGTCATCAGCATCGACGAACTCGCCTTTTTTTTTTCCTCCTCGGTGTACCTACCACCGTATCCGAGGACGACGATAGTGTCCTTCATGTCCTCTCCGCATCGTGTATTCTTCGATGCCGCTAGCCATGTTTCTACTACGAAATTCACACTTACCGTCGATACCTGTAAGGATCTGTTCCCACTGGATTTTGCCATTGATATATACGATTTATATCACTCACTAGTCGTCGCACGTCGGTTATTCCGTTCGAGGAAGTTATTTCTATATACGTTTTCATCGCTCGCTCGCTGTGTGTGGAGAACATCGATGAATGGATAACGAGAGTGCGAGAGAAAGAGGGAAAAAGAGCGAATGGGGGAGAGAATGCGAAATATCTTTATTATAGTACATTGTGAATCTTATAAAAAAAAATACTCGTTATATACTGGCTACAGATGCTCGTTGTTGAATTATTGTACCTTACGTAAACGGTAGAGGCA
This sequence comes from Augochlora pura, assembly GCF_028453695.1. NCBI lineage: Eukaryota > Metazoa > Arthropoda > Insecta > Hymenoptera > Halictidae > Augochlora > Augochlora pura. The sequence continues at coordinate 1,427,011 of NC_135781.1, forward strand.
GAAAGGGAAGGGGTCTGGAGAGATAGATAGAGAAAAAGAGAGAGAAAGGGATAAAATGCAGAACGGTTAGTGGAAGGGGGAACGAAAATAAAAAGAGAGAGAGAGAGAGAAAGAAGTATTTATGAAATAGGAATCGGCACGGTTGTATGAGCAAAAACAAGGATTCATTTTTGGAACGTTTTTAATAGAGGACCACCGGCGTTCGTACATAGATACATTGTAAGAGTATTCATATATTATATCGCCTTAAGTTGCTGTAAGCAAAAGAAGCAACATTATCTTTTATATAGATCTGCACTTTTAGTACGGAATGTAAAACATACGGACAATCCTGATCGTGTAAGAGAGAGAGAGAGTGCGTCTGCGTGTGTATGCCAGTGGGTGTGTCTGCAAGAGAGAAAGAGAGAACGAAAATGTGTGAGAGAGGCACAGAGAGAAAGGGAAATAAGCTAAAGTAAAACGATGCACACTCGAAACGGCCAAAATGGAAATCCGTGCGTACACCGTACGAGAATCGAACAAAAAAAATGGGGAAACACGAATCTCGGAATCATTGAAACGACGAAACGACCGAGACAGCAACGGCGAACAGTGATTGCGAATAATTGCCAAAAAAGAGGGGACACGCGTTTCCGATTTTGTTTCGCAGCGGACGCGTCGCAACGGACGCCATTGTTCGACGAGCTGTCCAAGAAGATCGTGCTTACGCGGTTGTCGCTAGAGTCGAGCCAGGTGGTAAGAGTTCCTATAAACAGTTCTATGTATACAAGCGAGCCGAGTGTGCGACTCTTAGGAGAGTCGTACTCCTCCCGTCGCGAATAGACTGCGGATCTTCGTGCGCGATCAATGTTTCCATCGTCGATCGCAAGAGGCAACGATTTAGTAACAATTGTATCTCTTGTTCGATTAGTTTTAATTTTAAAAATAGCAAGCTTCTTCTAGTCCATTAATGTTCTTCCTGTTTTGCGTCTCGCGATTGCATCGAGTCCGCAGTCTAGTCTGGGCAACTATATCAAGGATGACCGATTTCGTTTTAAAATGATTTAAATTTTTTAATTCCAACAGGCGTTGTAATAAGAATGGCGAAAGGCTTCGATAAATTCAGTCTTATAATTCTTTGTCGCCTTTCATGCCGATTCGGTTATAGTACAATTCTATCGTATTAAATGCACCAGTTCCATACGCGGTTAAAGGTGCAAAGCACTTCCGCCGAGCAATCGATAACGATTCCTTCCGCGAACAGTCGTTCGGTTAATTAGATTCGCCCGGATGAATGGACTCGTTAGTGAATTTTCAGTTCGGAGCATTTACGGGAACACAGAGGCTCGCGGGGGCCCGACCTTCTCCCGTTGATTCCGACTTTCTTCAGCGCGCAAATTCGATTCCGGTGTTCCGGGTCACTCGGTCGTCGCGTCGCGACGAAATAATCAAATTCGACGATTTGCCGGCGCGCTTTGCCCCGGGAGAAACGTCGACGGTCGTGAACGACGATCGCACACGCGCCGATCGCGTGACAATAATTCGTTTACCGCTGAATGTACATCTACGGGGTGACCCGCGCGAACCGACCTGTCGGATTTTTCCGCGGAACTGGAAAGTACACGCGGAAATCGGCTGGGAACCCGAGAAATATTTTCGTTGAAAGGGAGGTTATTGTTTCGGTGGGCCGCCGAGAAAGATGGCGACTAATTCTCGAATGAACCGCGGTTGCAAAATAATTACGCTGAATTCTGTGAAATTCACCTCGGCTTGCAAATAAAAATTCTCATTTTTATTTTCGAGCTTGTAAATAAAAATGTTAATTTTTCTTCTCAAGCTTGCGAATAAAAATTTCAATTTGTCTTTTCAAGCCGAGGGACAACTTGCAGAGAATATTGGAAGTTGACCACTTTATATCGCTCTATATAGAAATATAAATAAATGTATATACGATAACATGTACATAATTTTCTGCGCACATGCTCGTGCTTGGATAAAGATCGGTATCTGGTAAATTATTTTAGGTAAGAAACGCGCGGCGCAGGTGAAATCGATGATAATCAGGGAATAGCAGGATCTTCCGAGAGAACACCGTACTTTTTTTGGGACCACCATCCTAATCGCTCCCCCCCCTCTTAGGCAGTTTTCTCAGGATCAACTCCCCCGTCCGTCTGCTCGCGCGTGTCTCTTATCGGGATCGATCGGTCTCTCCAATCTCTTAATAATGTCGCCGCTCTGTATCTAGTCGTTATCAGATAAGCATAAAAAACGAGATAGAGGACCCGCTCTCTGTCCGGCGTGTTACGACGTTGAGGAAGGCCAGTCCCATTACGACCGTCGCTCTAAACGCTGTGCAAAGATACTCCCGCGGGTTAATCCATCTGGTTTTCTCCCCCCCGGCAAGTCCAACATCGTAGCGTATAACGTCAACATTAGAACTAGTCATTTCGTAGAGGGATCGCAGAACACCCAACGGCACCCCCCGATTCGTAACAGAGCTTGGGTCAGCGAGGTCTTGAACATAAGGAAACGAAGCTGCGATCACTCTCTCTGCTATCCTCGTTCCATCTTATTTAGGAGATAATCAAGATTCCCCTTCTGGCTCTTACGAAGCATTATTCATGGCATATGTTGTTGTCACTTTCGAAGTTGGCGTGTAAATATTCTTGGGTAATTTTCCAGAGGTGTAAAGACTAGACTGCGGATTTAATGCATTTGTGACAAAAAAATGAGAAACGAAAAAATTATGGAGACATTAGAACGATTTAAGGATGTTATCAAATTATTTTGAAATTATTACAATGATTAGAAGATGACAGATATTTGCATCCAGTAGTCTATATTTCCCACAATTGGATAATTTTTATTCTGCATAAAAATCCGCTGTATAGTGATGATTTCGACGAGTAATTAATACTTTCGATCGGCGTTGAAATCATCGAAATTGTTTCACCAAAATTTGTGTTTATTATTACTAAAACACTTTAGGATTATACTGGTTCGTTTAAGCTCGTTTGTGTCCATATTATATGCAACACGCATACGACGTTTCCATTTGTTTGTATAGATCACGGGCGAGTGTCTGTAGATCTCTTTTCGAGCACATATCTATTTTTCTTGCAATATAACACGAACGTGTATAGAGACGGAGGCGCGAATCCAACACGTGTACGGCATTACGAAACTTTCTACGAACCAGCCGGCGTGGCAATGCGTCGCTGAATTTTGATCAAGGCCGAAGGGCAATTCGATAATTAACGTGGCGGAAAATCACGGCTGTCCGATGGTAATTCCCCATGTTTAGGGGGGAGGCGGGAATGTTACCATCGTCGAAATTCGGTAGCGAAGGTATCGTTCGATCGGCTGTTAACCCTTGGACGGTGGATCGTTTTCGCAACTATAATTATACGATGCTAAATTAATGATGTTATGTGCGTGTTATTCGACGATTTTTCCAAACTTATTTTTCGAGATATTTCATGAGGATTTCTGAGGATTTCTCTTGTCCTCTGTGTAACAGGTATTTATTTCATTTAATTCCCGCAAATTGACTAATAAGGCGATTATTTAAATATATCAGGTTATTTAACAATCAATTAGCAATGGAAGAAAATGGAAAATTCGCGTGGTAGTCGAAGACAATTTTCTATGCGCCAGAATCGTCGAGAAAGACCAATTCCACTATCGTAGACAAGCA